>NC_048305.1:45043664-45187424 GCF_013100865.1 Trachemys scripta elegans | reverse complement strand
ATCTCCACACTGATATATACCTGCCTCTAGAGATTTCCATTACTTGCATCTGAAGAAGTGAGGTTCTTACCCACAAAAGCTTATGCTCCCAATACTTCTGTTAGTCTCAAAGGTGCCACAGGACCCTCTGTTGCTTTTTACATGATAAGGCATTTTCTCCCAGAATCCTAGAGTACTTACTTCAAAAAAGAGAAGAAATAAGGGACTTGATTAACAGATTGTTTTAAACAGGTTAGGAAATGCCAGACGTACAGTGCAACCTTAATTCTTCTCCCTTGCATATAGATACAGTGCCCAGAATGAGGCAAGGGTCCTGTGGAAAGAATATGATTGTGTAATTAAGCCTGTATTATAATTATATGTACATAAGGAGTCAGAACAAAGTTTGTGTGGGCAACTGTAAATCTTGCATTTCCTATCTTTTGACTTTGCAGTTTAAAAAACTTAACGTTTTTGTATGTAATTTCCTTTTTAATAGGACAAAACAAACTGTTCTGTGCAAATGTCACAACCCCCTGTTAATGCATCATAAGCAGAGTTTGAATCCTGAACCTTCATCTCTGCAGTGCAGATTACCACAGTTTGAGCAAAAGAACTAACTGAATTAGCTGGCAGGAGGGGAAGGTTATTCCCAGAAGTGTGGTGGTGTGAACAGACTGCTGGGTTTTGGATGTGATTGGGTGCGAGATTCTAACCTGGCCCAGTTCTCCCTCTCTCCCACCATGCACAGACACCTACTATAGCAGCTTCCACAAGTTTGCCAGTACTATATCTGCTACTGCTTTGGCAGTAAGGTGAGCCTGGCCTTAGAATGTCTATTATTCTGATACAGTGTCAACATTTTCTTTAGGAGTGCAAGGGGAAGAAAAGTGATAGTGATGTTAGCAGTTTCTGTCACAGCAAAAAACAAAATTTCAATAAGTCAAAGAAAAGCCACTTCTGTGGTACCAGGGCATTTTCCCTGTCAAATATCAAAGATCTGCTTTAAAGAGTATAGGTGTGAAGTTTGTCAAAGATCACAAAAATCTTTTATAATTGAAAGTGTTAGGCAACCTAAATATAGGGATCACTTGCTGCTCACCTTACAATAATGAATAGTATAGAGGAGCTATAAGTGATCTTCCATTCTCTCCCTCTCACCACAAGTATAAGGGGGAGGGATTCAATGAAATTGAGGGCAGCAAATAGAAAACTAATTACATATTGTGTAGACTTATTCTTTATCTGTCTGTAGAATTAATTGCCACATTGGGAGTATAAACTTTAATAAAACTAATATTCTAAAAAGTGCTATTTTTAAAAAATCATTTGAAACCATGTTAGCCAACTTTTAAAAAGAAATTTCTATTATAACATGGAAACTGAGCCCTCATTACATATGTCTTGTAGGCCCTGCTTGGTTTCCAGGCAGCTCTCATTCCCACTACCACTTCAGAACATTTTTCACTCTGTTTAGCCATTTATATAGCCACCTTCACCTTTGAGTGCCTCAATTCTTTCTGAGCTAAAAGGTTCTCCATCTAGCTCCTGAGTTTGTCCCTCCAAATATAGAATTTTATGTAAACCAAATCATATCATCTACCTTTTGGTATCCAAGCCTCAATATCTTTCTTTACCAAGCATGTTAAAGGGAAATTTGCATTTATACATCTAGAACAGGGGTCAGCAACATTTCAGAAGTGGTGTGCCGAGTCTTCATTTATTCATTCTAATTTAAGGTTTTGCGTGCCAATAATACATTTTAACGTTTTTATAAGTTCTCTTTCTATAAGTCTATAATATATAACTAAACTATTGTTGTATGTAAAGTAAATAAGGTTTTTAAAATGTTTAAGAAACTTCATTTAAATTTAAATTAAAATGCAGATCCCCCCGGACCAATGGGCAGGACCCAGGTAGTGTGAGTGCTACTGAAAATCAGCTCGCGTGCCGCCTTCGGCATGCGTGCCATAGGTTGCCTACCCCTGATCTAGAAGATATAGCACAAAGGGCTCATCAAATTTTTCTCTATCTACTTGGATCAGAACAGCTATTGAGCATATCGTCAACCTACAAAATTAGCCGAAGGTGCAACTCCCTCATGAACCAACCCTCTTCCTACTTCCCCCCCCCCCCCAAAAAAAAGCCTTATACAAGCACATATGTGAAGCCACTATCTGGTTTACCCTATATTGGTTCACTAAGCTCTATAAAGCTTGGGCTTTTCTTTACCTGACAGAGCTTTGTTAGCATCCTTCAGTTTGCTCTAAACTTACAGTATATACTTTAAATACATTTATTTATATTTTCAGTTTGTGTGGGACAACAGAGCCTGTTTTTATGTATGGTAGTTATCCTCTTTATTGATCTTTAGTGTTTGCTACTGCCCAAGGGTATGTATTGTCAGTTGATCTGTGCATAGGAAAACTTCAGTTTCTGACCTGTGACTAAAAGGTAAAGAAATTTCAAATTTTAGAGAGGAGTGTATCCTTTTAACGATAGCTAGTTGGTATCTTGTCAACTTCCATTCTGTGCTCTTTTTTTTTTTTTCCGGTGTTCAGCTCTGGAGGCATCTCCTTAGGCTGTGATTTCATGCAGTTGATGTGCTAAGGGAGTTATTTTTTAATACTTCACAGAAAAAAAAAAAAATCAGGTTTCAGAGTAGCAGATGTGTTAGTCTGTATCAACAAAAAGAACAGGAGTACTTGTGGCACCTTAGAGACTAACATTTATTTGAGCATGTCTCTAAGGTGCCACAAGTACTCCTGTTTTTCTTTTTAAATATCAGATGCCTTTATAGTCAGGTGTGTAGGAGTTCCCTACTGCAGAGTGCCCATAATCACTGGATTTACCATTTTGACACTGTAAGTTACAGATAAGAAACTAAAATGTTCTTTTGAGAACTACTTATCAAAAAATCTGAACTTTTTGATGAGAGGCTTTTTATCTCTTGATCAGAAAAATTCTGTATGGTCTGTGCAGACCAGTAGTCTGTACTACTATGAGATTGCATCTGTCAGTGCCACATTGTTTGAACCCTGAAGGTCATGGGTTCAAATCTCACTCGATCTCATACGGAAAAGCCACCTCCAGTTTACCCAACTGCAGAGTGGATACCTGATCCATTGGGTTAGGACAGTCAAACGTGGTCAGACATGGTGTTCCCCACATCACTCCCTTGTGTACTGTTGGCTATGAAATTAACTGTTTCAGCCCGATGGTCCAATGGCTTGGGGGAACTTAGACTTTGACTATTGTCAGTCTAGTTTAGAATGTAATATTGTAGGTGCCCAAGTATTGTACACTTCTAAGAGGAATAGAACACCCCGAGCCACTAAGCACACTGATGGCACTGCACAAGAAATGAGTGGATTTTGGTCTATAGACTCCACTTCTTACTTTTTACTGACTGATTTGTAAATTATGAGTATATTTCAGAGCTAACTTCCCAGTCCATCCTGCTATGAGATTAGTTCTTAAAACTGAAGTGAGATTCCTAGCACTGCTTGCAAAGGATCATTAGTAACCTAACAAAAGTGGTGTGTTCTTTTTTTTGTGTGTGTGTGTGTGTGTGTGTTTTTTAATATATCCAGGTATTTTATAGGAACAAACAAAAAAAGGTTGAGGGAGATATGTGTATTTATGTATGTAAAGTGAGACTTAGATTTTTAGTTCCTGTTTTGTCTGTGTTTGTTTAACAGGCTTCCCAGCTGGCATGTTTTTTGTAAAGAGAACCCTTCATCTACATTGCAGTACTCTCCAGATAACTATGCCCTGGCAAATGAGGATGAGCACATCCAGGAAAAGGTACAGTGGAGATTTGCATATTTTTCAGTAGATGGGCTTGATATCACATGACTAATTGCAAAGCTAGTGGTGGTCCTCATTTTAAGATTGGTTCTCAATCAGTGATTTAAAAAATATGTACTGAATGCTCCAGTTAGCTAAGGTGCTAAGGCTTCTCATCTAGAAAATCTACTTTGACTTCCACCATGCCCCTGTCTCTTAGATCATGCAATGTCCAGGCTCACTGTAGTTTTGCCAGCTTGTGCTCTAAGTGATGCACAATCAGGGTGGATTTGATTTAAATCACTAGTCAGGAAGACTCGGTTTTCTACATAAAAGTGCATTCTTGTTGGTTGTTATAACCTTAATACATAGTCTTCACAACTCACAGATAGATGTAGATTTCATTTTTAGAAGGTACACACTATACCTTTTTAAACAGTGATTTATTTTGAAAACTTTTCAGATTAGTTTTACAGCTATATCAGAAAATGAATGATTGTTTGGTTATTTCATTTACCAAAGGTAATTGAAGCAGATATTTATGAAGTCATTGGGAGGTGAACTATCTTTAATTCAACAGGTTAATCATTGATATTTGGAGGATTTTCTTGCCATGACGTATTAGGAGGAGAACATCACCAGACAACGTTTTAAATTGTCTTATTTAACTAAAACAACAACGTTAAGTTTTCTTCAACAGCAAACATATAATATTTTAACAAAACAAGCATATGTCCCTCACGTCTCACATTTATCTCCAGACTTCTTCTCCTTGTCCAGATCTATTCCGTCCCCAGCAATTTTCTATTCATTGAACTTTTTGAAACTTTGCATTTTTGGAGAGAGGTAAGGGATTGACTCTGTGTACACAAATTAACAGAGGGACATTAGAATTGAGGTCTGTTATTTCTCACCTCTACATATGTAGTTAGTTAGTTATTTTTGCTGTTAACAAGCATGTTACCCCTGGAGGCACACATCTACAGTTTGAAAACTGCAAAACTAAGTATCTCTGATGGTATCTTCTAGACGGAGCACTGAATCTCACCGGGTAGAATGAAAGATTAACCTAAATCTATACAGAAGCCTGTGGAACCCCATAAAATTGGGTCCCTAATCCATGAACTATTGGAACTCATTTACAAAACTTTTCTTAAACATTACATGAATATATTCTCATACTATAGAATTAAAATTTATAATCACTATTCCATTACAGCTCAAAGATATCTCATCATGGATCTTAATTAAAACTATCTTTAGATTTTTTTCCTCAAAAAGCATTTATAAAAAAAAAAAACCTATTTAAATAAAAAAATCGGTTTTTTAAATCATTGATTTTTTTATCCACCCTGTGCACAATCCTGCAGTTCTGATGACCTCAGCTGGAAGAATACAAGATCAATTTTAAAATGAGCAAAACTACACAATCATAAAAAAGTGTCTTGTTACTAATCTTTCAAACCCCAGTTTGATTTTATGCCTAATGTAATATGCCCACATCACTCAAAGAAGAAGCCAAGTGATCTGTAGTGGGGCTTGAGTTTGTGAAACCACCCTTGTACACTTTGTACTGATTTTTCTGATAAGCATCCTAATGAGGGGGAAGGTAGTTATTTGTTTCAGAAGCAGATGTCTAAAATTTAAACCTAGAGATTAAACTCATTCCACCAGATCCAAAGTATCTTTTGTAGCTTGATTAAGAAATTTGTGTGTGTGTGTATAGATGTAATTTAGAGCTGTTGATTCTTTAGCATATTGTCATAGCATCTTGACTGGGTCTCCAGAACTCCTCAGTTCAGGAGGGCAATCTTGCAGCGTTTGACTAGCCCTCCTTTAAGAGGAATTTCTGCTAGTTAATCTTTCAGGAGTAGGGATCTGAGTGGCTAATACTTGAGAGAGGTCACTTACCTGAAAGTGTGCAAGATTAATTTCATATGCAGATCCATACTTATTTTCCTCCTTTTCTGGAGTCTGTCTTAACCAACTGAGGGTTAGTTAGGAGCTACCGTTCATTATATAGCCTTGCTTCTCCTTGTGTATTCAGACATTTAGCACGTTTAGCCTTCAGAATCACTGATTTTTCAAATAGATCTTATACAATGAGGGGCATGCATTTCCCAAGCTTGTGAATATGTACAGACTATATTTCAAAGAACTGCAACTATAGGTAAACCATTTCTCAGATATGGTTCACCGATCCAGCCAAGAGTGTAACTTCCCGCATATAGAGTCTCTAAATTATTTTCTGTATGAGAAGTTATACCAGTTTAAATCTATCTAGTTGAACTTTCACAAACCCCTAACAGACACACTTAAGCAGTCTTAACAGTTTCTTAAATCTGTTTATCTTGTGTCAAATTAAGCTAAACAGATTTAGGCCACATTATAGTGGCATGTCTATGGCACCATAGCTGTGCCAGCATAACTCCATAGTGTAAATGTAGCCTACAGCAGCAAATAGGGTTTTTCCATCACTGTAGAAATACCACCTCCTAAGTGACGGTAGCTAGATCAACAGAAGCATTCTTCTGTCAGCCTGGCTGCATCTACACCAGGATTAGATTGTCATGGTTACAGTGCTCAGATGTGAATTTTTCACACCCCTGAGTGCTGTAGCTATATCAACCTAAATCTTAAGTGTAGACCAGGCCTTAAGGAAATGTTAAATTGGCCTGTGTTTTTAGTGTAAACCCCTTAATTGAACTAAAATGATTTAAACTGGTGTAACTTTCCTTGTACAGACAAGGATTTAAGAGCATTTAGCTGATATACATTAGCGTGTGAGACATGTCTCTGGATGTTCCATAACTCAGCTTGTTTTCTTTTGTTAGGTCTAGAATTCAGGTCTAGAAAGGTAAAATACTCCAAGGTTTGTCTCAAGACCAATAGTGGGAAAGTGTTTTTAGTAGAATTAAATTGATTAAATTCAAGCATGTTATGAATATTTATTATCCAATTGTTTTTTTTACTTTATAATGTACTAGGAGGAAACAGGCAGACCCATTGGAACAGAGTCTTTAGAACATGTGGACTCAAATATAAACAGTTATCCTGGAGAAACTGATTTACTTGATGACTGCACAAAAGATGACCAGGCAAGCTTTTTTCATTCGTTTGTCATTTGGTGCATTTTTCAAACATTTTATGGGTTTGAGCTTTTCATTTGTGTGTAGAGGTTTTATAACTATTTATATTGTATTTTACTTGCATGGAGATATTGGGCACAGAGCTACTGGAGGTGTTTTTTTCTCCCATCTGAAAAATGACAAGGACCAACACATTTTATTAAAGTCCAGCATGTATAATTTTTAACAGTGAGGGTAATTGACTGTTACACAACTTACCAAGGATGTAGTGGATTCTCCATCACTAGAAGCTCTTAAATCAAGATTGGATGTCTTTCTAAAATATGCTCCAGCACAGAACTACTTGTTTGGCTAGAAACAGGAGTCACTTGGTGATATTCTATTGCCTGTGTTATGTAGCAACTCAGACTAGATGATTGTGCTGGTCCCTTCTGGCCTTGAAATCTATTAATCTGTAGTACTTTCTGCCTACCTAAATTCCCTCTGCACTTTCAATTAGATGCAGTATTCTTCATTTTCTAAACAGCTTTTACATTCCATCTTTCAGGTGGCTACATTTCAGTGGAGAGTGCAGGATTGTGTGTAATAAAGTACTTTGAAAACTTTGTATAAAAATTACAGTTTAGAGAGAAGTTATTTGATTTCTGTTGAAACATACCTCATACTTTCTAAGGGTCAAAAGACAAAGTATACTAAAATATTTAACTCTGAATTCCAGGTTATAGATATAATTCCATCATCAATCCTTCCCAGCCTCTTTGTGTTTAGAGTAATGACTCAAGCTGATCCAATTGATGAGTAGGGGCGCTTGGTTAAGAGTACTATCTATTTCTTGAAGGAAATACTCTGGTGTGTTTTGCACTTACCACATGCACACCTACAAATGTATTTTACAGTTTTGCATGGTGTAGTCAATGTGATCGGGTAGCTAAAGGACTAGGAGTTAAAACCAATGGAAAGCTATTTATTTGAACCTCATTTTGTTTGTTTTCCTGTATGAAAAATACGGCTAAAATACTTGCATCTCAACTGGGATGTTGTCAAGGTTAATGTCTGTAATATGTGTTGAAACCTTGGGATGAAAGCTTTAGGTAGTATAAATTATTTTTGCACTTAATGTGAGACCTCAAACATATTCCTGTTCCAATATAATTAAATTCAATTGCTTAAACATTTATTTATTTTGTAATGGCATTATTGGTGTAAACAAAGTGGTATAAATTCTTGTTTTGGTGAAATGTATTAATTTTTTTAGAAATATAGCATTATTAGGAAAAATTTCCTAATTGTATTTTTGGGTATAAAACAAAAATTGCAAATATGTCCCAAAGTAGCATTTAGTATCATGTATGTTGCTTATGAATGAAAGCATGCAATGTTCCTTTATGGCAGGGGTTGGCAACCTTTCAGAAGTGGTGTACCGAGTCTTCATTTATTCACTCTAATTTAAGGTTTTGCGTGCCAGTAATACATTTTAACATTTTTAGAAGGTCTCTTTCTGTAAGTCTATAATATATAACTAAATGAATGTTATATGTAAAGTAAATAAGGTTTTAAAAATGTTTAAGAAGCTTCATTTAAAATTAAATTAAAATGCAGAGCCCCCCGACAGGTGGCCAGGACCCGGGCAGTGTGAGTGCCACTGAAAATCAGCTTGTGTGCTGCCTTTGGCATGTGTGCCATAGGTTACCTACCCCTGCTTTATGGTGTCAGATTTTCACTTTTGTGTGTGTGTATGTGTATATTTTGGTTTTTGAAGAGATCAGTAATTCAGATGTCTGTTTTATGTAAATACAGGAGAAATGTAAATTACATCTCACTTATCAGAAGTCATTCAAATTTTGCACTGATTTCTAATATTTTAAACAGACTACAGAAATGGGTGAATTAAGTCTGCCTCAGGTTGAGACACTACCTTCAGTAGACTTAAATGAAGCTTCTTCTAGCATAGCTGCAAGCATTGAAAACATTTCCAGTTCATCTACCTCAGAGATCTCTCCAGTCTCGCAGCCTGAGTAAGCTTTTTATTTTGTTACCATTTTGGTCTTTATTGCAAATAAGTAGTATTTCCCCAAATAGGTGGCCCTTCTAAATTGTTAGGCATGAGGAATTGGTTGTAATACTGTGTAGGTGTTGGGATTTTGCTTGCCAAGAGTACCATAGCATTCTCACAGCTATATATTTTTGTTAGAGAATGCCACCTGAAAGTATTTAATCAGTTCTTCAGAATCTCCATGGCAACAGCTTTCTCATTGATTTACAGTGGGGGAAACTATTGTTGCTACTATGCAAACTTCAGCCTGCCACACTCTTATTAGTTTTGCTACATATTGATTTATGATAGCAAGGCTACTCCAATATACTGTACCACTTCTGCAGTGCATCTTTCCTGCATTGTTTGCCTGAAGTGTCAATGTTGATTATCAACCTAGTGATATATACTGAGAACTGAAATATTTTTTTCCTTTCACAGTAGTAAGCTTCCTAACTGTATTCTATATACATTGCATAGTATATCTGAAAAATACATGTCTTTATCTGTTCCCTGTTAAAGGCCACTAGCCCTCACAAATAGGCTTTCATGTCTTTGCCAGAACTGTTTCACTGCTGGGCTATGCTTTGTCCTTTAAGGAGATAAGCCTCTAAGAATTCTGTTGTTCCCAGCAGCAGCAACAGGGCTGTCCTAAACTCTCTGCTCTGACAGCAGGAGACTGCCCCCCCACCCCCTCTTTAAATGGGGTCTCAAAACATCTTCATTTAAAAGAATTCAGCAGTGCCTGTACTGCTTCTGAGGCTCCCAGTGGATCATAGTCTAGGTTATCAGTGGCTGGGTGGCTCTGAAGCAGTCTCTTCAAAGGGCACCTCTGGAACACAAAGGCATCACTCTGCTGCCCCCTCTATGATGACACAACATGCAGGAAAATAACAAGAAAAAGTTGAAGGTAACTGTAGAATTCAAGTTGCGTAAAATTACAGAGCACCAACCCCTAGCATAAGAATTTAGACTTCTCCTGCAAAGTTCCCCTCAGACACATCAGGATCTTAAAACAATGCTCAGCTAATCATTTTGCTGGAAAATCTATGCTGCAGTACTTAGGCAGAACAGAACCAGTTAAGCCTGACTCACTATCATTAAATTGACAGATTAAAGGAAAATCAGAATAAATTGGACTCATTAAATGTAGCCAGCGAAAAAAAATTATTTAAAATCTGAGGATACATCTGCACTGCAATAAAAAGCCCCAGCACTGAGTCTGAGTCTGTGTCAATTGATTCGGGCTGTGGGGCTACAAATGGCAGTGTAGCTACTGGAGCTCAGGCTGGAGCTCGGGCTCCAACATCCACCCCCCTCATGGGGTTTCAGAGCGTATGCTCTATCCTAAACACAAATGCCTCCATTACAGTTTTTGTCCCCTAATTGGCCTATTTATTCTGATGCATTCATGGATATTCTTCTATGCCAGTGATGTTCGAGACTCATGATAAAAATCACAAGAGCTGGCAGCACTCTTAGTGGGCTTTTTAAACCCTTAGTTCATGGAGCCATATAACTTCATGAGACTTTCATCTTCCATTAAAAAAGTTTCTAGCCCTCATGACTGGGGAAAAGCTGGAAAAAGTGAGCCCTAAAGGCTGAAACGAGAAGGCAAATTTAAAACAAATGTTTTTTAAAATCTTCTCATTTTTCGGGCTAGTCAATGATAGTATGGGGCCTGATTCATGATTTTCAAATGGTTTGGATTGGCTTCCCTGAATAAATAAGGGAAGAAGGAACAGGGTGACCAGAGAAGGTGAATGTTTCTTTAGACTTAAAAACCTTTTTAATCAAAAGAAAAATATTTATACCTATTTTAATTTCTTTCTATATGGACACTTATTTAAAGTGGCAATGACTTTTAGCAAGCGTGTTCAATCATAGACAACATATGGAAGTTTAGCAAACACTTTTATAGTCCAAGATGTTAAAGAAAAAGTTGTATAGCTATCTTATTTTGCTGTTGTGAGCTTTGAGTTGTGAACTGCCTGTTTAGCTGCCTTTTCTGTTAGTATGAGACATTAAAACTACCACAAACATACATTAATCATTCCATCTAAACTCCTGTTTTTACTCTATAATAACTTAAAAGTTGTTCCTTTTGGACATGAAACTGCTCATGATTCACTTCTGCCAAAAGACGAATATTTTAGGAAACCTTTCAGAAAAAATCAGTTGCCATCTGAGTAAGATGAGAGATTTTATGGTTATATAAACTTTCTTTATTTTCTGACTTGCATTTCAGTTAGTACTCAATGTGAACAAATGATGTGCACATGTTTTGTAGTAATTTTTTTTAACAATTTACATTTGTAAATGACTAAAGAGGACAAAATACATGTGCTTAGTGTTCGTGCTACTCTTTCATATATGTAAACTACACATGTATATCTTCTGTGGAAAAAAAATCTCATTTGTGGCTAATAAAGTTAAGGTATACCCTAAGATTTTTTCAGTTAATATTTGCACCATATTTTATTGAATTACTGATTATTCATATTCACATTGTTTCTGTTCATTCATCTTCAGTCTTGTAGGGTCAAGAATGCGCAGAGCAATTTAATATTAATACGTTCAAGTTAGGTTTTACACCTTGGCATCTGAATTTGAGGTTTAATGCAAAGGTGTGATTCACCTGGCTCTGCCACAGAAAGGGATTTAAAGGAAATAGCTATTAATATAATGGACTGAATAACTTGTAATTATAACCACTTGTTTTAAGGATTAATATTTAACACAAATCTTAAATGAACCTGTCTGGTAAAATCAATCTCTTAAACAAGATAATTAGTAGTCTCCTTTTGTACTCGCAGGGATAGACAGATCTCTTTGCTGCATGGCCAAAAATAAGTTTTTGAATGTCCGGGTTTTTTCTCCCATTTAGCATTTTCATTTGAAAGGTGCCAAAATTAGTTCCTTAATTTTTTTTTCCCCCTATTACTGCTTCCGTTGGAGTAGCACCAGGTGGCAAACTGAAAGACTCAGCCTGTAGGTTGCTAACCTGCTGTTATGCTTTGGAGGAGAGAGGGGAGGGGAGGAGACAGCATTTTGCAGCTCAGTGTCAGAATATTAGTGAGACAAGGTTGTATTGCCCCAGGTGAAGATTGCTAGTGCTGAGATATGAGAGGCCGAGCAAAGGCTTTTCTTAGTTCTGATTTATCACCCTTATAGATAATGTTCCCTCTAATTTTTCCCATCCATTGTGGAATGAATTTTATGTGCACCAATAGGGAGGTGATGTGTGTCAGGAGTGGGGCCGAGGGGTTCGCTGTGTGAGGGGGAGGGAGGGGAGAGGGCTCAGGGCTGGGACAGAGGGTTGTGGTAAGGGGGGGGAGGGCTCTGGGGTGGGGCTGGGGATGAGGTGTTTCGGGTGCAGGCTGCCTTGGGTTTGCGGCAGGGAGAGAGGACTCCCCCCAGCCATCTCTCTCCACAACAGCACCTTGGCTGGGGGAGAGGCGTCTTGCCCTGCAGCCATCTTCCAGGCCTGCCTATGGCCACGCCAGAGTGCAGTGTGCACACCTGCACGGCTCTGCTAATTTTGTGTGCGGACCTTGGTTGTCTCCTGCATGGCAATGCAGGCATACACCTTAGCGGGAGTATAGCTTATAGACCACTGGTTCTCAAACTATTGTACTGGTGACCCCTTTCACACAGAAAGCCTCTGGGTGCAACCCCCTTATAAATTAAAAACACTTGTTTATATATTTAACTCCATTATAAATGCTGGAGGAAAAGCGGGGTTTGGGGTGGAGGCTGTCAGCTTTTGACCTCCATGTAATAAACTTGCAACCCCCAGTTTGAGAACCCCTGTGTTAGACCATTGTGTACTCTTACCCTGTATGAATGCAGGCAGAAAAGGAACAAATCAAAAATTCATTTGTTCCATCTTCTCTCTCCATTTTTTTTTTTTTGCTTCATCTCTGATGAAAGGCAGCTATGGCCTTTTGTTGCTTTAGGATCTATGTGACCCAGCAAGTTCAAGTTTTCTTCCTGAAGACTGAAATGAAATAATCAAGACACAAGGACAGATTCTGTGGCCCAGTTGTGGCCCCTTTACACAGGGGCAAAAAGGGGCTGTAATGCAGCATCATTTGGTCAGCAGAGAATTCCCGTGGTATAGGAGAATGGCCTGTTAGCACACATGTGCTGCTGCCAGGCCCTGTGTCTTTTCATGCCACCCCTCCTGGCGTAAGAGGCATGACAGTGCTTTGTTCAGCTGTACATATCCTCTGATGTATGGTCTATGAAGAATCCTACACCAGTGGTGAAACTTACAGCCAGTCAGGCAGCTCTAAGTTGTGTTGGTTAAGGCTCACCCTGAGAATCTCACAAATGAGCTGGTTACAGCTTCCTTTCCCGCAGCCCAAGCAAAGCAAAGTTTGGACAGAAGAGCCAGTTTCCCCCTTTATTTTGTAATTGTAATGGAAAACTCGCTATAGCAAGAGTGATGAGATGTCTTAATGGAGACTTTTGAGAGCTGGCGACTGGGCCTTCTATAAGACCAGTGTTGTGTGCTGCTACTTATACCATGGCAAATGGAATAGATGGGAAATATGTCACTATTTTGGAAGTGTTTTCTCATATCGCTCACATCAAGGATGATCTATTTTCTATCTATTCCATTACATTACATATTTCTCTTCATCCACGTACAAGATCTAGGACTGACATTTCCATGGTACTGTATTATATATGTATTCTCTCTCTTTCTCTATCAAAATAGCTTCATTAACTTACCTCTTTGATTAGCAGGGTACTTCTAATACCAGAAGGGTAAAAAGCATGTTATTTCTTTCCCTTCAGTGCAATAGAAAATTCCCGTGCTGATATCCCTGTAGTCAGCTCTAGTGAAGCTGAGCAGTCAGAACCTGACTGTGATATTGGTGGGGCACTTGAGGCTGACCCTCAGAGTGAGCCTTCCTCTTTTGTCAGTCCACCAGAGAGGTGAGTGTTGTGAGCCTAAAATAACTTCAATGTGTTTTGCTATGCTGGCTTTGCAACATGGTCATTCACCTGCTCTGCTTGCTTCTGTATCCGTTGTTCGTGTACAAGTTCATATGTAGTATATTAAATGTAGTTATATGAAGATTATAAAACTGCTTAATGTGTTTGTTATAGCTTCTAATATTCTTGTGTCTTTTTCAGCCTTGTGGGTCAGCATATAGAGAACATCTCTTCTTCACATGGCAAGGGAAAGATGACTAAATCTGACTTTGAGTCAAAGGTTGCATCAACTGAAAATGGGCCAGAGAAAGCGAAATCTGCTTTGAATGCTTCAGATAACTTGAAAAGGGAGGTATGTAATATAACTTGAAATATTCTGCCAGGACACACACAATTAAGGAACTATCCAGGAGTTGTGTTTAAATTGCAAAATTATCTTTTTGCCTTTTCCTCTGCTTTGATATGTATATTGCCTCAAAGATTTCTTCAAAAACTCATTTCCCCTCTTCCTTTTTTCAGTTTTAAGTATCAGGTTTTCATTTCCCTCTTTGCTTTAAGAATGAGTATTCCCTTCATTTGGGGGATTGAGCTGTAGTTCAGATTACTGCCTTGTGTGATGTGATTTCACTAGTTAGGTCATTGAATGAGCTTGCCAAGATCCTTCCTCACAGAGGGGTCATACAACCCTCAGCTGCTAGTCCTGGCTGGGCTGGGGAGGACGGGACTTCCTTTTGCCCTGCATGGCATCTGGGGATGGGTCAGACCTACCTCCAGATTTCTCTCCCAGCTGTAGGCAAAGCCTTCCCATTTCCCCCCCCCACACACACACACACTTCCTGCACGCATGGCTCCTAAGCTGCAGGAGGAGGGATCACTGTACAGGATGCTGCTCCCCCATCCACCCAACCCCTGTGCATCCAGATCCCCCTCATACCCAGATCCTCCCGCTGAGCCTCATTTCACCCCCCCTGCTGAGCCCCACTCCCCCTGCACCTGGAACACCCCAGTGAGGCACCCGGATCCCCACCCTACTGAGCCCCAACCAGCTGCACCTGGTTCCTCAACCCACTGAGCCCCCCCTCCCCGCATCTGGACCCCCCCCCCGAGCGTCCCATATCCAGACACCCCTGCCACGCTCTATCGCACCCCCTCACTGAGCCCCAGCCACCTTCACTTGGATTGCCCTGCAGAGTCCCATTACTGTTGCACCAGAACCTCCCCACAAGCCTCTGTGCATCCAGATCCCCTCTTCACCCAGATCCCCCACTGAGCCGCTGGCATCCAGATTGCCCCACACAGAACCCTCTCAACCTGCACCTGGAGCCCCCCACACTAAGTCCTTCCACACTTGGATCCTGCCTTGTTGAGCCTGCCTGCCCACGCCTAGTACACCTGGCATGCAGAATTTTAAAATACTGTGTGCAGAATTTTTAATTGTTTGGCGCAGAATGCCCTCAGAAGTAAATATGGCCGTTCTTATGCTCTTAAAGAGCTCCTCTTCCCAGACCTGCAGAGAAGCCCTTTGTAAGCTCAAAAGCTCTTATCAACAGAAATTGGTCCAATAAAAAATATTAACTCATCCACCTTGCCCATTTAATATTATGTTGATTTGGAATCTGTTTGGTTTTTAAAAAGCACTGTAGTTCTTCATTGTATTTTCTTGATTTTAATGTTGTCTGTCTTAAAAACCTGAATCCTGTATATTGCTTGATATTTTTTTTTTTTTTTTTTTTTGCAGAAGGACTATAAAAAAGCAGGAGAAATTGACCCTACATCAGTAATAACCCCAAAGGACCCAGGAGACATTCCAACATTTGATGAGTGGAAGAAGAAGGTTATGGAAGTAGAAAAAGAAAAAAGTAATTTCCATGATTAATTCCTTCGGTGTAAATATGAGCCACTTCTATATTTTAGTGTTTCCTCTTTTATTAACTTTGTCTAAAATTTAAATATAATGTAAATAGTAAAAGTAAATGCATTAGGATACAGCCCAAAAGTCCACTTCTGTACTAAAAATATATAATACAGAAATACAACTGACTTCCTTGTGTGGGTGTCTGTCAAAATATTATCCCCATAGAACATGGCAAGGCATTGGCATTTGACAGTATTTCATAAACATCAAAATAGCAAGAATTTCAACTTTAATTAAAGCAGCTGGGACTTGTGTGCAGTTATTTCATTGCAAACTGTTAGGCAGACTTCCATTTTGCAGAAGAAACACTGATTCTGAAGCAGCTATCCTGCCCAAGTATCTTCTTAACTGGATATAGAAATGTCAGACTTTAAAGATCGTAATCTCGCAGTCCTATAGAGCTGGGAAAGGGAACATTTTCCCATCTTCCCATTGAACCTGGTTCTTATTTCTAGCCTAGAAATGTCCTACAATGACTGTATTTTAAAGTCATGGCATATATAGTAAACCTAAACAAATTAATATTTAAAGGCTTTTATGGATTTCCCTAAGATCTGTGCAATTCTCACGCAATAATTAAGAAACTTGACATTAGGTGGAGGGCTACAAGAAATAGTCCTAGTGACATTTTTAAAAACCTCAAGTGTTTGTATTATTGAACTTTGGTAAAAGAGATGGCATATAGAGAAACATGATGGCAAAGTTTTATCAACACTCATTTAGGATGCCTTGCATACTTTCCTTTGGCTTTGTCATCTGTGTAGAAGGAAGTTTCTGAATGAATGCTGCTAAAACATGTCTATCACACCATTACGTAGCTGTGTGTGTAAATGTCCAAAACGTTTTGAAGTGTGTGGCCATTACCTCTATTCAGATACCTACTTTATCTGTCTTGGTTTTTATAATATTTAAAAATTTACTACAAATTACATAAAGAAAAAATTGTTTGTGGCCTAATTCCACAAAAGTCAGGGAATTCTGCGTAATGGTAATCACTGGTGCCTAAGCCTTGCCATACATGCTTCACATCATTCATTTAGACAACTGTCTAGTGGTCAAGAACACAAGGTACATATTACATTGTGTCTTATTTATAGAGCACCAGTCACTGAAATATCTATTTGAAGTATTGTGCTCTTTTCTGATAGAAAAGCGAGAACTAATTAATTGCCAATTTCTTTTTTGGGAGTTTGTCAACAATTTAACACTTTAAAAAAACATGCCCAAATTCTGGGTGCAGGATATTGTTTCATATAGATGAAAGCTTCCCTGCATTGGCAAATTGAAGTGCTAACATGGGAACAAGATAAATTATTAAATTAACTATTAAGGTCCACATAAAAAATGAAAGAGGAACCTTAAAAGCAGCTCTATGGAAAGAGCATTATTTTTACAGTCTTATCACATACAGTGAATTAATTTGTACGCTTATGTTGAAGCTTGCAGCGTTGTTACCCAAATGTTGAATAAAAATACTTTCTTCAGATCTGAAAAGATTGGGTCCATACATGTCTTTTGTTACCTTGTTAACAATAAAATGTATCTTGTCTGCAGGTCAATCGATGCACCCATCCTCTAATGGAGGACAGCATGCCACAAAAAAGGTTCAGAAAAACAGAAATAACTATGCCTCGGTAGAGTGTGGTGCCAAAATACTGGCTGCTAATCCAGAAGCAAAGGTAATTTTATTTACTAATTTGGGGTTATGAATGTGTATGTGTACATATTTTAAATGTGATCTTGTACTGTTCTAACCACACTTACCTTAAAACAAAACGTTGGTTTTCTAAAGCAGTGTTTTCTAACCTTTTTTCAGTAGTTCTTTTTTTGGCTTTTGAAATACTGGAATTCTGTGAAAACATCTACCTAGCATAGGAATCTATGGAAGCTAGTTATGTTGTGTGGTGTAAAATCTTGCCAGCTTATTTAATAAGCGACTAATTCTCTGGAGGTATATGTGATCTGAGATGTATTATCTTCTGCATGCTGTCCTGTTTAATCAGTTCCATAACTTGGTATTTGACTCCTAGAATTATATGTGCATTCTAAATGCAGAAGTATGGATTGAAAGGTCATTTGTGTTAAAAGAAATAAATGTTGCTTTATTTTAATTCTTTACCTGTCATAACTTAAGAATTTTATTATCCATTTAGAGCACATCAGCAATTCTGATAGAAAACATGGACCTCTATATGCTAAATCCATGCAGTACTAAAATCTGGTAAGTTATGTAGCACTGTGCATAGGATTTTTTGGTTTGCCATCCTGCTGGGAATATGTGCAAACTGGTCCATTTACTTAGGATCAGAATCTGCCTGCCTTAAGTGACACTAAACTATTCAGAGTGGGGTACAGAGGAAAACTACTCAAGAGTTTAGAAGAAGGTGGACCTTCATTTCCTCCACTGCAGAGAAAATCCAATTTGGTGGTAGTACTACTTTCTCTAGGGTGTTGAGATATGGCGATAGAGGAATGGCTTCACCTAAGTTTTGAGTTTTGTGCTTGGTCTCTGTAGTTTAGTTGCTCTCATGGCATCTGAAACAAGGAGGTTGCTCTGCAGACTAAACCAAGAAGAGCAGCATAGGGAGAAGAGAAAAGAAAACACAGAAGGCAAAGAAAACAGTACCGTGGGGGTTTTTTGGGAGTCAAGTCTCTCTTCTAAAGTTCCTATATTCTTTTCCTTTCTCCCCTGCTTCAGCCTAACCCTTCTTATACCATGCCCACTATTGTCATAGGAGCCCTCTCAATTATCAGTTCTTTTGTAATCAGCAAGCTTAGCCTCAGAGTCCAAGAGCTGGTGCCACTTAGCTCAAGATCAAGCTTGTGCAACCAATCTTCTCCATAATTCTGAATCTTCTCCACATATGAACTAGCAGAACATTTAAATGCCATGTTTTTAACAGCGCCGATGTTTTTCATAACACACTATTAGATTTCACAGAAAAAAGCTAAATTATGATCTTAGGGGAAAAAAAAAACTGTACATCCATTTTACCTTTGTAAAGACTTAAGTGAGACTTCCACAACTGTATAGTTGCTTTTGAAGATGTTTAAAACACTGGTTTGGATTATATTTGCTTTTCCAGGTTTGTGATGATTTGTTTGGTCTGTATGTAGGATGGATTACCCTAGGTATGTCAGATGTTGAGCATATGGCATTTATCAGTATACTGTTGAATATATGCTGTAAATCTGTTCCATTTGCATAAAAATTGAAAGTCTGCTTTTAATTCAAATTGTGCTTTGTACAGTATTAAATGTACCTCGGGATTATAATTTTGTGAGTAAACTGATGAATATTGTAGCACAGTGAGTCACTGTGCTGAAAATCTGAGTTTAGACTTTAACCTGAGTTTAGACTTTAACTTTCCTGGGCTGGGAGCACCATGGAAACAAATGTATTCAAATCCTGGAGAGAGACTAGGACAGCTATTTCTCTTCATTGTTGTGCCATATCTTCTCTGACTAAATCAGTTAGCATATTAAGTCCTTTTCAAATACAGGATAGTTAAGATGAGGCATACTGAAGAAATGAATAAAGGGAAATGTTTAACCTGGAATGAGGCCTGAGAGTGGCTAATTGACGGAGTCCTTAGTAGTCAACTTGAAAGTTGAATATTCATAATGTCATCTGAAGAACTTGCATTATTTACACAGTGCTTGTCACTTGACAGGTGATGTGGGCTCTTCTTTGCTAATCCTTTGTGCTTTGAAATTTTCCTATGCATCTTCAGTTGGTGACAGTGCTCTTGTTTAAGAGTATTATTACTAAGTAATGATTAGCAGTCTGCACAAGCCTGCTTCTCCTCTAAACGGATAGCATATGTAAAAATACTCAGGTATCTGGTTAGAATCCTAGAAATATAGAACTGGAAGGGCCCTCAGTAGGTCATCTAGTCCAGTATCCTGCACAGAGGCAGGATTAAGTATTATCTTGTCCCATCCCTGACAGGTTTTTATCTAACCTATTCTAAAAAACCTCCAGTGGTGGCGATTCCACAATCTCCATAGGTAATTTGTTCTAGTGTTTAACTACCCTTACAGTTAGGAAGCTTCCTAATGTCTAACCTGGCTGCAGTTTAATTACTGCAATCCATTACTCCTTGTCCTATCCTCAGTGGATAAGGAGAATAATTGATCACGCTCCTCTTTATAGCAATTTTTTACATGCTTGAAGACTCTTATCATGTCCCTCTTCAGGCTTCTCTTCTCCAGACTAAACAAACGCAATTTACACTCTTTCCATGTAGGTCAGATTTTCTAGACCTTTAATCATTTTTGTTGTTGTCCTCTAGACGTTCTGCAGTTTGTCCACATTTCCCAAAATGTGATGCCTTGAATTGGAAACAGAATTCCAATTGAGGCCTTTTCAGTGCTGAGTAGAGTGGAAGAATTCTTTGATATCTTGCTTACAATATTGCTAATACATCCCAGAATGATGTTGGATTTTTTCCCACAGTATTATGTTGTTGACCTGTATTTAGTTTGTGATCCACTGTAATCCCCAGATCCTTTTCTGCAGAACTTCCTAGGCTGTCATATGCCATTTGTGCAATTGATTATTCCTTCCAAAGTTAGTGCTTTGCATTTGTCCTTGTTCAGTTTCATCCTGTTTATTTCAGACCATTTGTCCAGTTTGTCAAGATCATTTTGAATTCTAAGATGCTTGCAATCCCTCCCAACTTGGTATCATCTGCAGACTTTAAGCGTGTTCTCTATGCCATTGTCCAAACCATTTATGAAGATATTGAATAGAATAGGACACAGGACAGATCCCTGCAGGATTCCATTCAGTATGCCCTTTCAGTTTAACTGTGAACCATTGATAATTACTCTGAGTATGGTTTTCCAACCAGTTGTGCACCCAATCTTATAATAGATTCATCTAGGCTATATTTCCTCAGTTTGCTTATGAGAAGGTCATGTGAGACCATATAAAAAGCCTTTCTAATGTCAAGATATCATATCTACTGCTTGCCCCCTATCTGCAAGGCTTGTTACCCTGTCAAAGAAGGATATTAGATTGGTTTGACATGATTTGTTCTTGACAAATCTAGGTTGACTGTTATTTGTCACCTTATGGTCTAGGTGCTTACAAACTGATTGTTTGCTCCATTATCTTTCCAGGTACTGAAGTTAAGCTAACTGTTTATAATTCCCTCGGTTGTCCTTATTCTCCTGGGGCTTGTTTACATATATAGCGCTGCAGCAGCACCACTGTAGTGCTTTAGTGAAGACACTACTATGCCAATGGGAGAGCTTTTTTTATTGACATAGTTAATGCACTTCTGTGAGATGCATGGGTAGAGCTCTCCCCTTGACAGTGCTGTCTACACTGGGGGTTAGGTCAGTATAACTATATCGCTCAAACCCACTCCTCAGTGACGTAGTTATGCCAACATAAGATTGTAGTATAGACCTGGTAGACAGCAGTATTGTGGAGTAATTGCAGGTTCCACCGTTTCCTGCATGCTATCTCAACTTTATACACTACATACTCCAGGCTGCATGAACAACTGGAGAAGTTAATATAAAACTTTTTAAATTTCCTGTATGCATTGCATGGAAAGGGGGAGAAGCAATGATTGGGAGTGCTGCTCTGTTTTCCTTCGTGATCTTTAGAAATTTGGAGCCTTCTTCAGAAGGACTAAAGAAAAGGTGTTAGGCACTCCTATGCCAATGTGAGACTATAAACTCCAGACAACTTTATGTAGGTTCCCTCTTGAATTCCATCCTTCCTCCTCACTTTTAAACTAGTCATTTAACTCACCACCTTTTTTCTTTTTATTTAATAAATGGTGTGAATTTTTGTTTTAGTTGTTTAATTCTCAAATTTGTACATAGGGTGGGCACAAGTCCTTAAAGCAATACATTTTCCAAACTACTAAATCCACAAATTGTCCAAAACCACCCTCTAAGTACTTAGAGGGTATGTCTACACTACAGCAGCACAGCTACAGTGCTGCAGCTGTGCTGTTGTAGCACTGAAGTGTGTAGACACTTTCTGTCAATGTAGAAAGCATTTTTGTCCATCTGTGCAGGTAATCCATCTCTCCAAGAGTTGGTAGCTAGGTCAACGGAAGAATTCTTCTGTTGACTTAGCTACTTCTACAGTGGGGGTTTAATAATTAATAATTTCTGTTAATAAAGAGCAAGCCAGAATAGAATGTAGTTTGCTCTTCTGGAGTTGGAGTTGTATTGGCGTTGCAATATTATCAGGAATAAAGAGTAGTAGGTACTTACTGAAATAAGTGGATATGACCCTGAATACTCAAAGGGGGCAGATGATGATCTGTGGGATAAAGATGTCACTTTTCTGAGTAGAGCTTAATTTGAAAGAAACAAGAGTTGCATTCTTTTACTTTGAGAAAATGGGTGTTTTGAGCTAACATTTTATTCCATTTCCCGTGCATAGAATTTAAAAGCAAAATAATTTGCAACCCACCCACACACCACAGGAGCAGTTTCTTTGACAAATTTTCTAAAGGTATCAGTGAGTGGTGCCTCTGTATTATTGTACAGCTATCTTGTGGCACATTTCCATTGTGAATGAAAGGTTTAGTAGCACTAATGGTTTTGAATTGTGTAATGAAATTGTGTGTTTGCTGGAGGTCACTTATTTCCAATCTTTTTTTTTGTTTGTTTGTTTTTGTTTTTGTCTTAAAGGTTTGTTATTGAGCTCTGTGAACCAATTCAAGTAAAGCAGCTTGACATTGCAAATCATGAATTATTTTCATCTACTCCTAAAGACTTCCTGGTGTCCATTAGCGACAGGTATGTCATATAATCAGAATTTGAATTTGTGATCATTTGCATTCAGAAAGCTTAACCTAAAGCAAGAATAATACTCAACAATTGCAATGATTTCCTAATGAATAGAATTTGAATACCAAATACTACTGTGTGGCTCATTCCTTTGCTTAATGTAAATGTTGTGAAATAACATGGAAGATGAACTGTGCATGTGTAATAGGTATTTTTCAAAATAGGTAGGTATGTCAGCCATTTAGCTTTCACCCAAAAAGCAAAATAATTTAATCTACACTATTACCTTGATGTCCTGTGGTACTTTCTAGATCAGTCTTTGATTTGCCTCCTTAAAAATGGCAGGGGAAAGGATCATTGATCTTTTAATTTTATTTCCTCCCTAGATGAGGTTTGTATCCCAGAATTAATTTTTTACCGTAGAAGTAAAAAACACTAAATTGTTAAAGAACTTACTTGCAAATCAGGTATCTAATATATCGGCATTTATTGTATCTTTAATTTGTAGTTAAATTTGTAGTTAAATTTTTAACTCCTTGATTGATTGTCATCCTTAATTGTGGAAAGCAAGTAACATATTTTAAGAGATCCCACATCTTTACCTTCCAGTGGTATAGAACCAGTTGCCCGCATCCTAAACTCCCAACCAATGTTATCATTAGAGTAAAATATTAACTCTTTAGTAGATCCCATATCCCTTTTTTTAATTTTTAGATTGTGTGTGTGTGTGTGTGTGTGTGTGTGTGTAATATAAACACATACACTGGGCAGAAAGCTGAAGTTCCACTGCATGGGGATGAAGCCTGGGTCCCTGAGCCCTGCCAACTGGCGTTGAAGCTCAAGCCTGAGCAATATAGTTTCATGGGGACCGCTGTGGCATGAGACCCCAGGCAATTGCCCTACTTTCTACCCCCTAACGCCACCCTGGCTTTTATATGTAGAAAACCAGTTATTGCGGCATAAGTGTGCTGTGGAGTTTTTATAGCATATTGGGGGGTGGGGGGCCGCGGGCGTACAGGGGCTCAGAAAGAAAAAGGTTGAGAACCCTTGGCATAGGGGATCTATTGATCACTCCTTCCCAGTAACTTGTGAAGGACTTTATCTTCTCTTGAGCTTTGATGGCTCAAAAACTATGGGTGCATGGTCATGTTTCAAAATTCCAAACTTTGTATCTGTCATGTTCTCTCTCTCTCTCTTCCCCCCCCCCCCCCTAACCTCCAGCTATTTAAATGAGGGCAACACTTATAGCTATATATGCATCTAAAGTAGTCTGTAGTAAAAAGCAGATGCACACACTTTATTGCAATACTAAAGTAGGTATTAACATGTTTGTAAACTATATATTCAGTTAACTTGTTCTTAAGTTAGCAAATCCTTAGCCAAAATCATCCCCGAGCATGAAAAAAACTTTGCTATAGACTGTAGGTATTTTGAAATGCTTGGAATCTCAGTAATTTAGTAACTGAACTGGGATTAATTCTGCCATCATTGAGTATGATACTTTAACAGCAGTGTTTTATCTAATGGCTTAGAGTCTCTTTTGCTAAAAGAACAATAATGTTCTGTTGAATTTGGGACTGGCAAACTTCTTTATTTTGCAACATCCAGACCATTTTTCCTTTTCAAAGCAAATACTTCAATATATTTTGTTTGAATTTAGGAATCAGTGCCCAGCAACACAGGCCTTGTGCATAATCCTTTAATAATTGTATCGACATTATGGAAGCAGGATTGATTTCAGTTTAGTGTTTCCTAGAATGGCTAAACAAGGAATATTGAAGTTATGAAAAAAGAATTGGGAAAAATATTAAAATGAAATACTATTTTTTTTAAAGAATATTAATTATTCAAAGAATATTAAAATAATGAAAAAATCTTGATGATTCTCTGCTTTTTTTTAAAAAAGTCAACATTTTGATATTTTCCAGGTACCCAACAAATAAATGGATTAAATTAGGTACTTTTCATGCTAGAGATGAGAGAATTGTCCAAAGCTTTCCTTTGGATGAACAGATGTATGCAAAATACGTTAAGGTAATATTTTTAATGTGCACTGAATGCAACCATTCTCACTTTTAATGTACAAATTTTTTTTTTTTGAAGGATGACTTCCGCATGAGTCACCAATACAATGTTACTTGAGTCTGTTCAAACCTGGGTTGAAAAGTCCTTGCTCAGTTAGCAATCTGAATTTTTGTTTACTGACATACCATGATTGATTCAAATACAAGAGGGTATTAAGGAAAGGTTGATAATTTTAGCATCAATTTTCTCAACTGCAGCTGATTTTGGAAGTTTGTTTGGTTTTGGCTGCCAATGTTTTACTTTGCTTTTTAGGTTTAATGAAGCAAAACGTTCTCAAACTTTTATTTTCTTTATAAGTACAATACATACCAAAACACATGTGCATATTTCTACAGGTTCATATTACCTGCGGTAGTTTATTCTGTATCTCTACGGTGTAACCTCTACTCTAGCAATTATACACTTCCTCAATAGTTTTTACTTTATACAGGTCTGTCTCATCTTAGGCGGGGGTTCCGTTCCGAAGTTAGCGTGTAAAGCGAAAACCGTGTATAGCCAAAATCCCATTGAGTTCAATGGTGGGCGAAATCGCCCGCACTACAGTTATAGTATTAAAATTGTTTTCTTTTTTTGTTTTGTTTTTTGTTTTTGCCGACCTCGTAAAGTTGAAATCGCACATGTTAAATGCGCATAAGATGCGACAGACTTGTATTGCTACACAACTTCAAACAAAAATGATGCACTAAAATCTGAAATTTTAGAACTTCAGTTTTGATATCTGGTATAGTATTCATAGTGGAGTTCTTGAGCTGTAACTGTCACATACGCTAATTCCTTTGAATTATTTAGGCTTACTATTGCTGGAGCCACAATTTAATAATTGATAAATTCACAGAGGCTTGTTTTGCATTGAGAATACTTTATTTAAGATTTCAGAAAAACCTGTGAAATCTAGCCTATTTAGAAATCTTCTCATCATTAATGAAGAGAATGCATTGGTACAATTGCAAGTTGCTTTTGTTCTGAAAAGGATACTATTGCTTCCAAATACTTGCTTTTTGATTTTGTTTAGAACAATTTTTTTTCTCTAATTAACATCTCATCTGAGCATCCAAAACAACATTATTTGATGCATTGGCATGCTTAATGTTTGTTTTCACTAATAAAAGTGAGCATGTAACACTGTCATAAGTAAACATTAAATCTAAGGCCAGCGTTCTATTTTCATTTGATTGATTAATTGATTTTTTTTTCTTCATTCCCTAACTGCAATTCAAATATACTTGTACTGCAGTGGTTTCTGGAGTAACACAACTTGAATGGAAACAGTGTGGATTTTGATTTGCTGATCTCCCCGTCCCTCTTTAAAAAAATAATTTGAAGCATACTAGCCTTCATTTAGCATTCTCTCGCTCTCTCTCCTTTGAACCTGTGTTTAGATTATAGTTGGTTAAAGTTGTAGTGTATCTTTTTAATGTTATCATGGTAATTTATTTTATACCCTTTTTTAAATTCTATCACAATACTATTAAATTTTTTACAAAAATTAAACTTTGGCACCGTCCAAGAAAAAACAATCATTTGAAATCACTGAATTTCTGTAAAGATTGGCTTATACCATAAAATTAAGCAATCTACTTTCCTAATGATGTGGGAGTGATTTAACTTGTAATCTATGATAATAACTATCCAAATCTTTTACTCTTCAACTGTTAATTGCATAATTACACTCCCAAAAAATCTTGCATGAGGCTGTAAAATGACAAGATAAAGTCTTTTTGCTCTGCCTGCTGGGTGAATTAATAGCCTAATCAGTATAGCCAGAACTGTGACTTTATCTGTTAGTAAAGTACCAAAAGTGTGCTAGATGCTATAGAATTTTAAAAATCTCTTGTATGTAATTTTCTGCCTTAAATATTATGGTCCAAAAACCATGAAATCTTAAGTATTAATTGTTCTTGGAGTGTATTGGCTTTTATAATATCAAATATAGTTCGCTAGCATGTTACAAATATAGTAGTAGCTAAAACTTTCCCATTGGATCTTCAGCTGTTCTATCACCTATCTTCCCCTAGAAATATTTCTGTAAAACAGAATGTTATGTTAAAATTAGAACAGTTACAGTATGTATAAAGTACATACTAAATGTTTCTTCTTAAAGTTCTCATCTTTCAGGAGGCTGTTTAATGCTTCCCCCTCACCCCAACTTAATAATCATCACATTTATTTAGCTTAATTCATTTCAATATTCTATGTCTGGCGTATCATTCTGTAAGAGAAAATTTGGAATCTGGCTATATCTTTTGATTAATAGAAACAAAGATTTCTGTGCATGTTGTTCCTTTCTGTCTGCAAATTGAGGGCTAAAATAAATCTAGGTTTACCTAAAGCAAACGATGTAGTATTGCAGCTTTATCCTTCGCATCTTATTTCTTTGTGCATTTTATAGTACTTATTTAAAAAAAAAATTCTAGTTGCCTGTGGCATGGCCTTTGTACTGACATCTTTTTTTTCTTTTCCTTTCTCTTGCTTCAGATGTTCATCAAGTACATAAAGGTTAGCAACCTCCTTTCTGAATGTTGAATGCATAGGGCTTGGGTATAATCTGTGGCTCGGCATGTTAATGCATGGCAGGAATAAAGCTTTCCAAGAACCTTTCTGTAAAGAGCAATCTGCACATCACTTACATAAATCTAACTTGCAGATTGAAAACTGTATGGATATGTTGAATGGAGGTTTAACTTGATGGTTCTTTGCTGTTCTTCCATTTTGAATACTTCTTATTCTTTAGGTGGAGTTGGTATCACATTTTGGATCAGAACACTTTTGTCCTCTAAGCCTTATAAGGTAATATAGAATGAAACATTTAAGCTGACAGTTTTCTTTAGCTACTTTTGCATCACTGCAATAATATTTTCTAGTGACAACTGGAAAACGCAAGTTTGAGCTTTCAGTAGTTTTATTCTTTTTGAAATTCATTAGTGGAGTGTTTGCTTATAAGATCAACAGGTTACATAGATTAGCTGCTGCATAGTGATGCTGCCAAGTCACTGAAAGCTTTTTTATTTAAAAAAGGTAGCCTTATGGACTAATTCAAGTGTTCCATATTAAGTAGCAGCATGATAGAAGGCAGAGATGTTTGTAGAAGTGGACAAAGGCATTCAAGACTGACCTAATTGGCAGAACAAATGATGGGGCATGCAATACAATAAAACAAGTGAGTGGATAAGCAAGAAGGGGAAGGACTATGAAAGGCCTTAGGAAACATAGGTCTGATCTAGTCTGGCAGTTACTGAGCTTCATCTAGTCCAGTCTTTGACAGTGGCCAGTATTAGGGGCTAGATTCATAAAAGGACTTAAATGCCTAATGGCCACCGTGAGTACCTAAATCCCAGAATCAGGCCCTATTAAGATTTGCAAACCCCCGATTCAGCTGCCCCTGTACCTTGTAGGCACCTAAAATTACTTGGTGCCTAAATTTTTGCATTAAAAGTTCCCTAGAAGCCTATGTTTATGCCTCTGATCATTTGCCCTGCAGTCCTACACCAGGCGTACAGACGTCTTAATCCCTAAAACAATGCATGGACCAAGGAAAGATAGGTGTTCCTCCACTTCGCTCACCTGCAGGGCCCAATCTGTTAAGTGTGCTCAGTCCTTGCCTACCAGCTCGGACCATGTAGGTGAGCTTACACAAAACACCTGAAGCAGCGAGGAGGAGGACCTCCTCAAACTTTTAGTCCAGTAGTTATGGTACTCATTTGGGACGTGGGAGAGCCCTGGTTCAAGTCCCCCTTCTGTCTAAAGGGAAGAAGGGATTTGAACTGGGATCTGCCACCTCTCAGGTGCATGTCCTAATCACTGGGCTGTGGGTTATTCTGATATGGGGCTCCCTCAGTGTCTCCTGTTGAAGCTGTTCCACTATGGATAAATAATTTTAAAAAGTCATTTGAGCAGGGGGACTGGATTTTGGGTCTTCCACTTCTCAGGTGAGTGTTCTTACCACCAGTCTATAGAGTCAGTCCCATGTTTGCAGGTTCTCTCTTGCCCAATGAATTTTTCTTTGTGAATCTAGCCCTAGATAACTCAAAGGTACAAGCAACAGCCCCTCACACCCCCTTAAAGTCTCCTAATCCTTAGGATTTTCATTTTCCCAATCTTTGAACCTGGGACCTCTGGCACTATAAGCCAGAACCATACACCATGGCCTTTGAGTTAGCCTTGAACATGAGGACAAAAAACTAGAAGATAGTGTAGGAAAACAGGGAGCCAGTGGAGGGATTCAAAGATCAAATGACATGGTCACTGTTGAGCAAAGAATGTGGTCTTAGAATCTGCATTTTGAGTGGAAGTGGGGAAGAGGATGGGACTGTGTGCATCAGGGAGGACAGAGGAGGCGCATGCAGTAATCAAGACTAAGGATAAGGGTCTGACTGAAAGTTCCCGTTGTATCGATGTGGAAAAGGTATTATTTTTTGGAAATGTTTTGGAGGAGTTAGCGACAGGATTTGGTTCTAAATGCAACTCTTGCAAAGTGCTAACAAATTATTTTTTGGAAGTGAGTTTGTTTCAAAGGAAGGGAGTTTGGTCAGCTTATGGAAGGTGTCAGTTTGCTGACTGGCTAACCGAGGACAAGCATTGCTTATTTAATACATATTTATGGCAGTAAGTACAGCAATTAGATTTTTTCAATCAGTTTTAATTAAATGTTTATAGGGTGTTTGGCACTAGTATGGTTGAAGAATATGAAGAAATTGCTGACTCCCAATACCAATCAGAACGACAAGAGCTGTTTGATGAAGACTATGGTAAGCAAACAGAAGTAACTGATGCTTGTTAGTCATCAAACATACCTTCTGTACTTGGTAATAGCTAGCATTTTCCCCCTGCCTGTGCTGAATGCTTTATTCTGAAGTTAAGGATAAAGATAAACTAAAATAATCCTTAAAGTGGTAAAATCTGCCGGAAATTTAGGAATGTGCTAAAGGTTATAAGCCTATTACAAGAGTGGGTGGGTGAGGTACTGTGGCTTGTGATGATACAATGGTTCCTTCCGGCTTTAGTCTATGAATCTGAGTAATGTGTCCATTTTCAAGGCCTGTTCGAACATCCCATTAGGCCTTATACAACCTACTGTTCTTCATTATAAACCTCTGCAGATTGTTCACTTCTGGGCACTACTGTCTGAGTTGGTGAGAATTACAGTAGGCTGGCTGAGCATATATACACCTCCAGCCATCCTCCCCAGACCTGTCACCTTGGATGTTGTGAGCATGCTTCTCCCTTTGTGAATCCTCAAGCCATCCTTCCTCCACACACAGATTCACATGGTGACAGACATGCTCTCATTTCAGGTGGTTACTGACCCACTCTGAGCTGGCAACCATACTTGTGATTACCTCTGCTTCAGATGCAAGCCCTGACTTCTTGCAGGACAGAGGGGAACAAAAGTGAGCTTAGTTTTGAAAGGAGGCAAGACACAGGAACGTAAATGAGAAAGATAGAATGGTGAGGGAAGGAAGACACAAAGCTGGTATTGCACATACAGTGAAGGAAATTAGACAAAGAAAATAACAAGAATGTATTTGGAGTAAACATTGACTACTTTCACTCAGCCCTGTGCTGAAGCATCCCATTTTCATTCTTAAAAGGAAGAGAAGTGTGGAAGAGGTTTTGCTTGGCTGAGGCAGACAAATGTGTGGGCATGCTCTTTCTCTTCCTACATCCCAGCTTCCAAAACATTCAGGGAGTAGCTCTGGCTTCTTCACTCCCCTCTCCAATCAGAAATGTTTGTTTTTCACTTCGAAAATCTAGTCATCTTACTTCATAGGAGTTACCTGCAAGAGCTTCCTTCTGAACCTGCAGAACTGCCTTAAAAAGCACTATCTGTAGTTTATATAAAGGGACTGCACCCCTCAACTGTCTGTTCCTTCTTGGTCGCTGCAGAGAGATAATGGAACTCATTCTGTCATGTCTTCAGGCTTAGACATTTCCTTAGCCTAGCTTAAGATTTATTGTAAATCACTAATAGCTTGCTCCCATGTCCCTGGAGTCCACCGTCCCTTACCAGGACTCTTAGGCCCTGAGGCTTGCAGAGACTTCAAGAGGTGTTTCTCTTGCCTTGCAGTCAGCCCTGAAAGGGATGCCCATGTTTTGTGCTTCCCGTGTCTTGTTGAACCCATTTTTAACCAGATTTGTGGTTTGCTGTGCCTTTATTCCCTGGGTTAGGGGCGGGAGGGGGGGGAGAGAAGAGATCTGAGGTTCTAGACTCCTCTGGCTTCAGTGCCTACAACCTGATACTCCAGTGAGCTCATTGACAATATCAGTGTCCTTTTAACCCCGATTTACAGTAACTAGGACAAACTAAAATTGAAGTTTATTTTTACTTTGTCAGACTCTTTGCATATAATGCAAACCCTAGACCTTGAGATGTATTTTCACTGTTCATAAGGCATGTAACTTTCTATTGTTGCAACAATATTTTCTTTCATTTTAAACAGATTATCCATTGGATTACAATACAGGGGAAGAAAAATCTTCAAAAAATCTCCTTGGTTCTGCTACTAGTGAGTATAATTGCATGTTTCTCAGAACATTTTCATAATGCTGTCTAGTAATAAAATGTTTTTTTATATGTGAAAGTGAGATTCCACTTTATTGTGACACATTTATTTAATTGAATAATGGGAAAAATCGTGCTTTTGTAATTCAGATTTAGGGCAAAATTTTCAAACTCCTAAATGCCTTAGGAGTAGACTGAGATGAAGTGCCTAAGTCTCTTTTTTGTAAATAAGACTTAAACTCCTAAAATACTTAAAGCATTTTTGAAAATTTTACTCAGTCCTTTTCTCTTAGGCATCAGAGCAATAAGCATGTTAACTTAAATAAATGAAAAGTTGAATGTGACTTTAAAAAAAAAGTCTTAATTGTTTTGTTAACAGTGCAGTAGAACCTTGATTATTAAAGAGGATAGAGTTGCCTGAGCACCTGGCTAAAGGGAAAGGATAGAGAACCACTATATGTCTCTGAGCCTAAGTCTTTATGTGCATAGCATAGCTTCTTTATCCATTCTTAAACCAGTCTGCTTTTGAGGGAGCTGATGGCTCAGGCACTTCTTCTCACATTCTTCCTCTTTAACCAGTTTCATTTAATCTGGGTGACTGTACCTAATCTTCTGAAAATAAGTGAGTTTTAGTGAACTAAGGTGACTAGTCATGGCACTACTTCAGTTTTAATGGGAGTCCTCAACTTCAACTGCATTATTTTAAGATAATAGCACCAGTCATCCAACGCTTCTAGAATAATTGTTGCCTCATTGAGCTTGTTCCTGTCTATCAAGGTTAGTGATCTAGCTTCTGCATGCACAATGAATATTACTTCTGCATAGTGCGCAAACAGGTTAGTAATCTTGTATCTGAATGGGCAAGCATTTTTTTTTTAATCCCACACTGTACAAGTTTGTAATGCTTGCTTTCATTTTTTCCTAGAATGTAGCTGTGGCTTAAGTATGAAAAGGTCATGGCCAGGAATGTTGCACAGTATCTTAGTGGGAAGGAATAAATTCCCAAACAGCAGTCTATTAATAAATGTTAAAGTGCCAAATAATTTTGGGCTTTCAACTCAAAATGCAGCATGTTAGTTTTCCCGATGCTGCCCCGTTTATCCTTTTACCAGTCGTTAGTCTTGAGCTTCCCATACCCAGAATAGTGTTGATAAACTACTTTAAAATATAATGCTATATATGCAAATACAGGTGTATGTAACTTAATACGACTACAACTTTGATGGTGTGAGAAGTGCAGTGACTTTCTTTAATGGATGTCAAATATGTTTTTAGAGTGTGTTTAGTATGCCAAAGTCTGTTTAGAAACCAGTGACTATATAACCATTAAGTACTCAGTAACTTTTACATAGTATTGGATAGTAGTCTGTTTTTGAGACTGTCATTTGAGACTGTCATTTTGAGACTGCCAGTACTCTGGGATAATCTGCATTCCTTTTTTTGAAAACTTTGTGAGGCTTGTGCTTGGGCAAATGTAAGAGTGACAAAAGCGGCCTCCATTTAGTCAGTCTAGTACAATGCCATCTCTAATCTCAAGTAGTGAGGCTAATATCTATGTAACAGTAGAACCCCTAGTTATATGAAGGGTAAGGAGGGAAGCATCAGAAATCTGATTAGGGATTTGGATGATCATAAGAGCTGTCTTGCAGTCTCTCTGGCCATATTGACCAGGGCAGGTAGCTCTTGTGCCCTCACTCCTTCTGTTCTCATCATCTGGAAGATTCACAGAGCAACTTCAGTTGTCTCTTTCCTCTGTTTTACATGCCGCAAGGAATCTGGTTCAGATTTCAGATCTGAGCTGACCTATGTTGGTTATGATCTCTTATAAGGCACTTAGCAACTACAGTGGTAAGCATGGAATAAAAACTTTAATGAACAGATAAAATTCATGGTGTTCAGGGGGGTAGCTCTCTTGAGCTTTTTAGACTGCAAAAGCACTAGTCTAATCAATCTTACCAAAACCCAAATACTTTTCAGTAATTCTGGTTTTTTAAAGATCGCTTGATAGGATGGGTAGGCAATCAGAGAAAAAAAAAAAAATTTTTTTTTTTTTTTTTTTTTTTTTTTTTGGTTCTAGCCTACTTGGGTCTTTTATTTGCTTTCACCTCAGGGATCTCTTTCCTTCTATCTCATCGAGGAGCTGAAAATGTTCTAGAGGACATAGAGGCACTGACAGTTGAGCTTAATCTACCATTGACTCGGACTGAATTTTTTTGAGTGCTAGAGGGATTTCCACCTGGAAGCACAAGATTCAAAAGTAGAAAACCAATTCAATACTAATAATATCACAAAAACTCTTACCTGGAATTCTGCTTCGCTGAACTCTTCTGCAGTCTGTAGTAGATCTCTTATCCATTGTGGACCTGTATTGAATCAATAGATAAAAAAATATCAATAACCTTCCACCAGCTTTGATAGTTGCTTTCATGGAAAAAGTGAAGAACAATGTTTCTCAGCTCAGATGGAAGAGGAACATTTTGCCTCAATTGTAGTAGGATCTTTACTGCCATCACCATGTTATTTAGGAAATATGTTAGCAGCATGTTGTTTAGGAAACATTTTAATTGCCTTTTCTGCCAACATATATTCTTGAAATAAAACATATATATTTACAACTTCCTATTTTAAATATGGTTTGAAGCCAGGATAAACCTTTTAATTGAGAGCCCCACTGGTAAAGATTTGGCATAATTTTGCAAAATAACCTAGAAACCTATATTTGAAATTATGTCAAGCAGAAAACCCAACCATTTTTTTTTAACGATGAGACAAATAAGGTGGGAGTAGGAGGGGATAGATGACTTGTTTGGACTGGAAAAACAAATTGATGGATCCAAAGTTAGTCTATGCAGATGGATGGGTAGATAATAGTACAAATTTCTTTGAGGATTTCTGGTCATGTCCTCTCTGATCAGTCATGTTTTTGTTCAGATGCCATTCTAAATATGGTGAATATTGCTGCTAATATACTTGGAGCAAAAACAGAAGAGATTTCTGAAGCTGAAGGTAAATGTTATTTCCTTAGATGCATAATTTGTTAATTTATTAAAAGATGCAGGATTTTAAACATGTTATAGATTCCTTGTTTCCCACCTTCATTCCTCCTAAGGACTTTGGGTGATCTGAGTGCAGAGTAGTTCAAGAGTGGAATGCACACGTGCAATCACTTGGAGTGCATGTGCCCCATGCACAATCATCGGAAACTCTTCCCTCAGTGGTATCAGTCAAGGTGGCTTGAGCACCCCTTCCATCGCATGCTGGTATAAAGGGCCCAGCTATCTTAGAGACCCCTCACTTCCTTCTTACTGCCCGTGATGGTTGTTAGAATTGCTTGGCTGCCCTAGCAAATGCTCTGTGTGCTCATTGTAAATTCATTGTACAGTAAATAATTTTCTAGATTTTATAGTTGATCAGTCCTTCGTAGTGTGGATACGATTAGTTACCTTCAGTTCCCAGTTTTGGGGTTTCCATTTCTCAGTACTAAGGATGCCTCGGTCACCCGGGTTCAAACCTTGTATCTTTTGTGCTAGAGCTTAGCCGTCCTGAATCGGCACTGAGTGCTTCGGTGTCAGTTAGGAGTGCACTTCCTATCGTGCCCAAGACCTGGCACTGCTCACCCTCCCCAGTACCTAAAAAGAGGCATAAGACCACTAGACAGACCACAGAGAGGAAGATGGCCAGCACCAAATCCCCTAAGTATAGGGAGTAGAGTACAGCTGAAACCTAAGCACTCCCCTGCTCTGGTACGACTGAAACTGGCATAATTGACTCTGGCACCAAGGCAGGTACCATTGAGTCCAGGACCAAAAGGGCCCCTTCTATGTCTGCAGTACCACACAATGACCTAAGACAATCTTGGTATTGATCAGGCCAGAGGTGGTTGTGGCAGCGAGAGATCTGCTGAGCCTATTGATACCATTATCCACGGCAGTACAGGAGATAGCGCTCCTGGTACTGGCAGATGGTGAGGTGCCAGTATCATTGGTGCATTACTTGGTACTGCAACAACCTCCTGTGCCTTAGACTTCCTACCCGTCGGTATTGTCGAAGGGGAAGCCTGCAATGTTGACTTCTCTACATTCTTTGCCAACTCAGCACTGGTCTCAGACACCATCACGGGCAGCACCCCTCTTGGTCGGCGGAGGGTGATTCGCTGTCCTCTGAATGAGAGACTGGTTCCTACTTTTCCTAATCTTGGAACCACTCACTCTATTCCCCACATAGGTGTTACTCCCCTGGGTTGCCTTTGAGATCCTCTGGGTGGAATGGGATTGGGCATCTGGCCAAGGAGTCACTGAGACCCACTACCAGCTTAGTGGTCCTTTCGGAACCTGTGGGGATTTTTCCCAGTTTCTATGTCCTACACAAGTTGTTCCTTCTCTGTGTACTTGGAGATGCATGGGGAGTCTACTTGCCAGGAGCTGCCTAGTCCTCAGTCTGGTATTAGGCCTAGTACCAGGAAAGGCAGAGGCAGCTCACAAGGAGCTGTGGGCTTCTGTGGGTTTTGCAACTCAGGATTGCCAACCAACAATCTCTTTTGGAACATTATGATTTTAACATTTGAGACTTCTTGTTAAAGGTTAAGGACATGTTGCTGGCGGATGCTAGACAGATGTTCTCTTTAGTTGATGAGGGGCAATCCATACTGAAGCTTGCTACGGGCTGAACTAGATGTTACAGACTTGGCTGCTAAGTTTTTTTGCAGTTTCCATGCACAGGAGCTCTTGCCTGCAGTCCTTGGGGTTTCTGTGTGAGGTCCGACAAACAATTCAAGACATGTCCTTTGAAGGGTCCTCACTTTTTTGGAACAGACAGACTTTAAGCTCCATCAGTGGAAAGATTCTGGAATTATTTTAAAGTTTTTGGGATTGTATGCTCCTGTCCCACCCAGGAAACTTTCTCCCGCAGCAGACCCACCATTACGCCGCTGCTCATCAGGACCTGCAAAGAGTGAAAAGTAGAGGTTATAGACACAAGCCGCTATGTCCTTTGGCTTCTACATCAATGCTTGCTCCATCTAGACCAGGGATGGGCAAACTTTTTGGGCCGAGGGCCACATCTGGTTGAAGAAATTATATGCAGGGCTGGGGCAGGGGGTTGGGGTGTGGAGTGTGGGAGGGGGTGTGGTGTGCAGGAAGGGGCTCAGGGCAAGGGATTGGGGCAGAGGAGGGGTGCAGGTTGTATGAGGGGGTTCAGGGAAGGGGGTTGGGGTGCAGAGTGCAGGGGGGCTCAGGGCAGGGATGCAGGAGGGATGCAGACTGAGAGGGGGCTCAGGGGATTGGGGTGCAGGAGGGGTGCGGGGTGTGGCAGGGGGTTGGGATGCACGGTGCAGCAGGGAGCTCAGGGCAGGGAGTTGGGGTGCAGGAGGGGTGCGAGGTGCAGGCAGGGAGCTTAGGGCAGGGAGTTGGGGGGCAGGGTGCAGGAGGGGTTCGGGCTCTGGCCCGGCGCTGCTTACCTAAAGCGGCTCTGGAGTGGCAGCGGTGCGCACCAGGGCCAAGGCAGGCTCTCTGCACGCCTGCCCTGTCCCAGCCCCGTGCCATTCCTGGAAGCGCTGTGTCCCCTGGGGGCGGAGGTCTCTGTGTGTGGTGCCATTGCCGTGCCTCTAGGTATCTCCCCTGAAGCTTCCATTGGCAGCAGTTTCCCGTTCCCGGCCAATGGGAGCTGCGGGAGGGAAAGGGGGGCAGTGCCCAGAGGCAAGGGCAATGCCCTCTGCCCTCCCGCCCAGGAGCCGCTTCTGAGAGCAGTGCAGGGCCCACGGCAGTGCAGGGGCCAATCCCGCGGGCTGGATCCAAAGCCCTGAGGGACTGGATCCGGCCTGTGGGCCGTAGTTTGCCCACCCCTGATCTAGACACCCAGGGGTTGCTAAACCAGCATTTTGATGGGTGGCTCAAGGACGCCATACCAGTTTACAACTTTAGTGCTTGGTTCCTGCCTACTTCAGACCAATGGGTCCTAAGTTCTGTGCAATTTGTTTCTATCCCCCTCCCCCCCCCTTCAGGGACCACTCTCTCAAGGGTTTCCTCATCCAGTAGGTTGTCTCCTTTGGGTGGGAGCCACAGAGGAGGCGCTGCAGTGTCTCAGGGGAAAGGAGTTCTGTTCCTGTTTGTTTCTAATCCTGAAAGCCAAGGGAGGTCTAATTTTAGACCTGCACCCCAATTCAACAGATATCTCAAAAAGCTACAGCTTTACATGGCCACCCTGGCTTCGGTTATTCCCTCCCTGGATCCTGCTATGCAGCCCTTGACTTAAGAAGCCTACTCTCATATGGCAATTTATTGAGATCACAGAAAATATCTGATTCATAATGAAACACTCTCGTTACCAGTTCACCATGTGGGTACCGCTGAGAGAAAATTTTCGAATTACTCTGTACAGCCTGTACACACACCAAGAATGGAATGAACATGTGCAACACATTTTGAACAACAGTTACTGTGTTTTCTTTCCTTTTCTGTGATTTCTTTCCCCATAGTGCTGCCACCATAAACACTGACTAGGGAAAAGATGCTACTGTGATTTCTGTGGCTATTCTTGATAGATTAAATAGCATGGGGTTCTGCATACCAGTCCAGATATCTTTGTTCTTTGTGTCAAAATCTGCCTGATGTGGTCTTTAGCCTGTAGCTTTCCACAACCTTAGTTATAGAGACTAAAAAATCTTTCTTCTCCCCTCCTTCTCCATAGAAATACTTCAGCATATCTTTCATATGCAAAACCACATCAACAGGTGTCCAGTTCATCTAAATGTAAACTTAGAGAATCGGTATCTTGTTTATTTAGTGTAGTTTGTTTGTTTGATGCTACTAAACAAATGTTTTTAGGGAAAATAAATATGCCTGGTTAACTAGTACAGTATGCTCAAAAAACTGAATTCTAGTTTCCTGTTTTCTCACCCATTTTTATGCTTCCTTCCTGTTGACTTTTGTGGTATTCATGCAGCTCTCAGGAAGCTTATTATACTAATTTGGTTGTGGTTCCATATACTTTAATAGGAAATAACAGTATGTCTGAAAATACCACTGTTGCTGCCACTGCCACTTCAACAGATGCACCAAAACTGCCTGAACCAACCCTTCTTCCTTCACCAGAGTAAGTGATTTTGTGTGTTAAATTTAGTTCTAATGAGGTAGAGCTTGGCCATGACTAGAAATCTTCTGCATCAGACTGTTAGACTTAGGCCCTCGTTTATACTAGAAAACCTTAATGTAGAGATACTTGCATTGTTTGAAACCTTGCCTATACAGGTACTTGGACTTGACTTTAACATACTTGAGGTTCAGGTCTCTCATATTTGTTGATAGAGTTTTCAGAATGTAGTTACTGTGTATTGCAATAGTCTTCACTGCATGAAAGTATATGTGTAAAGTGATTTTTCCAGGAAAAGCTAAATTCTTGCTTGACTCAATGAAACCATTGTATTGTACCTTTTTTTTTTTTTAAAACAGGAAGTCAAAGGTTCTGGGTCAAACTGTTTTTTGTGACCCCCTGAAACAGTTGAACAAAACCATAGGCTATAATTGGATTGTTTTACAAACAATGGACAATATTCTTAGGAAACATAAAATTTCTAAAAATTCAGCCCAGAGAGTAGACAATACATTAGACTAATTCACTTTCTTTTTTTCTGGGCCCTGGGTTCATATCTTAGCTTATCACAAGTGAATTGCAGTCCATACATCTGTGTCATGTTGGCTATTGTTGCAAAGAAACTTGTACATTTTGGAGGCTCGGAAGGCCATTGTTGAGGGGTTTTAGTTTTTAATATTAAGGAATGTAATACTTGCTTGGCATATTGACACTTCAAATCAGACTCCAGACAACTTATTCTTTCTCCATTAATTACAACAATGTGGAATGGAGGTCTGCTTTGGAACCAAGCCTGGAATTCTTCTCCTCCTCTTTCTTCCTAGCCCTTAGTCAAGTTTCTCTGGATCTGATTTCTGCTCTGCCTTATTGTTGCAGGCTACCTCTACTCAGTCCCATGTAGAACTGGCTCTAATAGGGAAGAAGAGGTTCTGTAGGTTCTGTGCAAATGATATGCTGTCCTATGGGTCTCCGGTTTGAGGAACCAACCTAGAAAATATGTATCCTGATACATGAAAATAAATTTAATGATCTCCAAATTGACATTTGTCCATGGTACAAAGCCACTATGTGATTTGGCACAGTTTTCAATTTTTGTTCAAGAGAAGCCTATGTCTAGAATAGTCAGGGATATTTAACCAAGTAGGATTGAGATGTATTGCAGAGATAAATAAGTGATTTATTTAATTGTAATGGCTCCTGCTTATACTATTTCTGACATTTATTAACTGATATTAATCTTTCCTGAGCATCACTTTCATGCATTCATTTTTTTACAACTATCACCATATCCTACAAAGCTATATCCTGTGCTTATTTTAACTTCTGTTTGTAGGCTTGTAACTACAGAGATACCACAAGTAGATAAGGAACAATTAATCAAGGAACAATTAGTCCTGGAATTAACAAAGGAGAGCCCCATTGTTCAGCTAGTTCAAGAGTATGAAGAGGAGGCAAGTCAGTCAACGGTGACCCTGCTGCCTAGTGATGAACAAGAGGAAGAAATATCAACATGGTTTGAATCTGAGACAGAAATCTATTGCTGTGAGCTGGTGACAGTTTGTTGTATTTCTAGCTTTTCAGAATATCTCTATAAGTGGTGTTCAGCTGCAGAAGCTGTTCATCGACAACGTAGCAAAACTTCTGAGAGCAAGCCAGGGGATTACTCTGTTACCATTCAGCATTCACAGCCAGTTCCAACAGAATCTTTACATGTTTCAATAGACGAGCCTCTGTCTGAGAAACTAGACAGTGAAATTACAGGGAGAGTACCTGGATCTACTATTACAAGTGACTTAAGCAGTGTACTCCATGAGGATATCACTAACCAGACTATAGATTCTATTGAATTGGAACCCAGTCATCCTCAGACTGTCTCTCAATCTCTCCCCTTAGAAGTTACTTCTGAAATTAAGCCATTATCTACAATGGAGGTGTCCTTGGAGCCTACAAAACATGAGGCAGCACAGTTAACTTCTCACATAATTCCCCAAGAGGATACTGTTGAGATACATACTGAAGCAGAAAAGAAAGCTGAGAGTTCTGTTTCTGAGAAACATTCTGTGGTCTCTGAAACAAACATTGTCAGTGAATTCAAGGAGATCAGCACAAGAGAGACAGATTCTGTCCAAATCCTCTCAAAACCTACAGAGACTGTACCACAGCCTGAATACACAATGGCTACAGTAGGCAATGATGTTGGGGAAGCAAAAGTGAGTGCTTCAGAAATGCAGAAGCAAGTACTGTCTCCTGTGGTAGAATCTTCTGCATCAACAGAAATAAAATATGATGAGCAAACAACTGAAGAAGCTTTTCTAGCTATTCCTGTTTCTGGTGGACAGCAGAGAATGGCTACAGACTTCTATGCTGAATTGCAGAATTCCACAGATCTAGGTTATACTAATGGAAATCTTGTTCATGGATCTAATCAAAAGGAGTCTGTATTTATGAGACTTAATAATCGTATTAAAGCCCTGGAAGTAAACATGTCTCTCAGCAGCCGCTATTTAGAAGAACTTAGTCAAAGGTAAGACTCCTAATAAATTATGAAAATCTACCTTTATCATGTCTAAAATGTGTTTAACACGACACAGCCGATGATTAGAAAAATCTGTAGGCAACATGCTAACATGTATTTGAGTATCTGATCAGCAATGTAAAGTCTTTTTTCAGACAATTGAGAAATAACTGACCATTGATAGAAGCTGCCAAAAGTTTAGATTTCTGTATCTGAATTTTTCCCTATGTATTTCAAGCTGCCACTGAATTTTATATTCTACTGCAGAATATACAGTGCTCCGTTTTTAAGGAGTTTATGTATTGCCTGGGGATGTGCACTAATCCTTCTGCAAGCCTTCCAGAATAGGATCTGATCCTGCTGCCTCTTCAGTCAGTTGCAGAAGCATCCAGGCCTATAGTAATTTCTCTTACTAAGTGCGACAGTTTGGTGGCTTGTAATTTCCTTTTTGGTTAATACAATAATGTTAAACTCCTGTGTTTGTGTTTTAAAAAGAGATGGATAGGGAGGGGAACACAACCTGCAGATTTTAATGAAGTTAGTATAACTATTCAATAGTAGTTATTTTTGATGCATGTATGGGAGTAAAGGTTGGTTAATCTTCTTGTTGGACACTAATTACAGAATCCTTTCTTAGTAAAGGCTATAGTTGTAAATGTTTGCATTTCTCCTTTTTGCTGCTGCCTCAACACTGAAAGTTTTTTGCAGTGCATTCACCCTAATGTATGAAGGGTGAATGCACTGGGGAGCAGGCTCAGTGGTTTGAGCATTGGGCTGCTAAACCCAGGGTTGTGAGTTCAATCCTTGAGGGGGCCACTTAGGGATCTGGGGCAAAATCAGTACTTGGTCCTGCTAGTGAAGGCAGGGGGCTGGACTCAATGACCTTTCAGGGTCCCTTCCTGTTCTATGAGATAGGTATATCTCCATATATTATATTATAATGTAGCTCCCATAACCATGCTTACTGACCCGAATCTTCTGCTTAGTGTTGCTTCCTGTGAGTCACTATTAATCAGCACCAACAGTAAGTAGCAGAAGCACCTTCCCACTCCAAACATTTCTGGCATACAGCCCATTGCTAACTCTTTTAATATTAAAATAGGCTTTAATTTGGCTCCTAAAAAAAGTGTTATCTGAGAATTAAACGAATAAAGACAGGAAAACAGCAAAGTTGTTCCAGACGGTGGGAAACTTCAAAGGAGAGGGGTTTTCTCCCTATAACTGGTGAGAGGGCAGAGAGAAAATTAGTACTAGATGAATGGAGGAAGGTGCTGTGGTGACAGTCTGTGAAACTGTAGTCTTTAATATGGAACCCAATTCATTTTATAGGTACCGAAAGCAAATGGAAGAAATGCAGAAGGCTTTCAATAAGACTATAGTAAAGCTTCAGAACACTTCAAGAATAGCAGAAGAGCAGGTACGAATTGCTTCTTTTTAGAAGTAGGTGACAGTATATCTTAACCAAGAGATCCTCAAGAATGTATAAAAGCTTACAAGGACAATGTCAGTATTTTTAAACTTTGTTTAGTGACTGTATTGAGCACAAATCTTTAGAAATAGTCATGTTTTGTTACTCTAAAACAGTTATGTAAAAGCTGCATATTTGATATTTTTCATTTTGTAATTATTGTTCTGTAATTAAACTTTAGGTGATTTCTTTTTCTGTAAATTAGTGGGAAGCTCAGACTCTTTCCCTTCCATCTTAATTTCTTAAATTTATTTTTCTCGAAAAATAAATAATTGGTATAAGTAATCTGAAGGCGATGGATACGATTTTCCAGAAGGGCCTCCTCAAGTCCCATTTTCAAAAATTATTTAAGCTCTTCTGCTTCTAAATCACATAAGCATTTTTGAAAATTTTCCCTTGTGTTTATACAGATCTATACCTGATTACTTACTACTTTTGGACTCTTATTTCCAGTCCTTATAAATGTAGGTCACCCTGCTTTGAAAAGGAATGAATTGACAGATGCTGTGAGAGGTGTTTGAGGGGCTGGGAACCCCCTGTAGATAGTCATGGTTGCGTAAGAGTTTCCATTCCAACTCCCTGCTTTCAGTAATTTAAAGCTTCTGAAATGTATTTCAGCTGAAATCTTCCAGGCTAGGTCTTGGTCCAAGAGGGACATTTCTTTTTAGAAAGTTTAAGCAAAAGTTTTGTTTGCTACACTGGTGCCTTCAGAAAGCACAATACACAAGGAAGGTGGATGAAAAAAAGTATACTGGGAAGTCCTCTATATCAGCCACATTAGATAAGGCTTTGCCTCAGACTTGTATTTTTTTTTTTTTTTTTTTTTTTTTACATATGCTCTGCCTTCCTTAATGTATTTAGAGGGTGAAAATTGAAACTGCTTGAGCATGCTTTAAATTGATTCAGTAGTCTCCCTACCCCAAATGTACTAAAGTAGTTTGCAGAGCAATTGGCAATGCAAGGTAATAGAAGCAATTAGACTTCAAACACAAGGTTTTTTTTTTAAACATCCTATTTCCACTAGGTCCTTAAGCATTTTAAGCATCATCTTGTCAAAATGTAGTTCTTGACAAGTGACTTATCAGGGATAGGATATTTATATTGCTATGGTAACTGTTAATTTTTCCCCTGAATTTCAAGAGTTCTAAACAATGTATCACAAGTATTATTGCCTTCAGACTTTCACTGGAAGTCTTTTAACTACTGCTATTTGAACATATGTTAAATCCCATTTAATGAACTTATTATAAATAAGATACATTGGTTTCATTTTTGTTATGCACTTTACAGAAGGGAATAGTTAGAAATCATCATAGTGGGATGTATAGTATAGTATAGTATTACAAAAGATTATTGGATGCAATTAGAACTCTTAGAACTGCTAAAGATTTTCAATAAAGCTTTTCATGCAGAAATCTGACACAGCTAAAATGTTGCTTTTACTCTGTTTCAAGTGCTATGTAGAGAATAGCTTTCTGCATTATAGAATAAGATCTCCTAACTACTGTAAATGTTTTCTTTGTATTTAGTCAGCATGTAAGCAAATTTTTCGTAAGCCTATGGCTCTGTAGTGTCTGTTGCCTTCAGGGATAAAATGAATTATAATTTGATAAATAGTATGGTACATGTTAGCAGAATCCCACATACTGAACTAAATGGGGATAAACCAACTTTTTTTAAACACAGGATCAGCGGCAAACAGAAGCCATCCAACTGCTACAAGCACAGCTGACCAACATGACACAGCTAGTTTCCAATCTGTCAACAACTGTGGCTGAACTAAAACATGAGGTAATTAGAATTTAACAATATGGCATGAGACACTTTTGTATAAAATATTTCTTGGGTTGTTGGTGGCTGAGTCTTGCTGGGGTACAACTGAATCTGCAAGGAGTTGCAGGTAGCATTGCTTTCAGCCCCCTTTGGCTGCCAGCCAAGTATTTAGTCAGTGTGAGTTTTCTTGGGTGCAGCAGGACTGCTAATAAAATAGTTGCTGAAATATGGGGAAAAGGGGCTGGAGGAGTATAGAATGTAGTAATGGGTGGAAGATTAGGTATTAGGTTGACCTAATACCTGGAGCTCATGCCTTAATGGTGAGGGCTTTTGGTCAAGTGAGGTGGAGAAGCAGCAGCTCACTCTCTGATGCATGGTGCCTCCAGCTAAAATGAGACTAGGCAGCTAATATTTAAATCTTTGTCTTGATGAATACCAACAGATTCCAAGAAAGAAAACAAAAGCAATTAAAAGCCATTTAATAAAAATGTCATAACTAAACTTAAAACCAACACTATCTATTCATTTGTAGTTATTGACTATCAAGTCATTGATTTGCAGTATCAAAAGAATGAAAGGGACTTTCAGAAGTATGCGTGGTATTTCTTAATCTGCATAGAGACAACTGGAAAAGTGTTAGTTTACCTTTTCATCATACTGCTGCTAAGGATAAATAAGACTAATATTTCAGCTTCAAGGCAAATGAACAAGAAGATAAGAGAGGAAATAACCATTTACAGTTATTCTCCAATCTTTGCCAAGAATTCAGGATTATTAATTATTCTGTGGATTCCCATAAATTATAGTGTAGCAGAATTACTGGGCCACATATAAAGTTTCTGTAATGGACCGAAGGAAAAAGTTGAAATTCCATGGAACACCCCTCCAAGATATTTGTTTAATATCAACAGTCTTCAAGGGCCATATTGCCACAGCTGTGGTCAACAGAGGCACTTGAGCAGGATCCCTGTTGTTAAAGAGTGGGAACAGCAGGCAGGGCATTCAAAAAAACCCAGGTGGAATAATTCCCCTTTGATTGTAAAGTAATGCCCTTGGATTTCAGTTTTTTGGTACGATAATAGCAAGCTTAATAAAGTTTGTCAGCCAGTGATCTTCAGAATCAAGCACTATTTATAACGTGTATACATTTAAAAAAAAAAATCCTCCCACATAGATGAGGCATGGTAAGGTACATGACCCTTCAAAGTTGATTGACCTTTTAAGGGATCGGCTTTATATAAAATAAGATTAACCAGGTTCTGTGGAGTAGAACAGTGTTTTTTATTTTTCTTCACAGAGAAGATAGTTTTATATTAAAAATGTTCTTACATATCTTAATTTAGGTTTCAGATACATACTTGATATGCTCTTCATGGGAGAAACTATAACTCCATCTGTTTAGAAATCACCTAACCTACTATGAGGTCTATTACAATTTGAAAAATAAGCATTTGTTTAGTATAGAAGATAGTATACATTTCTGTTAATGAGAAGTTGTTGTAATCTGGGCAGGGTATTCAAATATCTCTTCAAAGTTGTCCTGAAATTCATAAGAACATAAGAGTGGCCACACTGGGTCAGACCAAAGAGCTATCTAGCCCAGTATCCTGTCTTCCAACAGTGGCCAATGCCACTTGTCTCAGCGGGAATGAACAGAACAGGTAATCATCAATTGATCGATCCCTGTCGCCCATTCTCAGCTTCTGGCAAACAGAGGCTAGGGACACCATTCCTGCCCATCCTGGCTAATAGCCATTGTTGGACCTATCCTCCATGAATTTATCTAGTTCTTTTTTGAACCCTGTTATAGTCTTGCCCTTCACAACATCCTCTGGCAAAGAGTTCCACAGGTTGACTGTGCGTTGTATGAAAAAATACTTCCTTTTGTTTGTTTTAAGCCTTCTGCCTATTAATTTCATTTGGCGGCCCCTAGTTCTTGTGTTATGAGTAGGAGTAAATAACACTTCCTTATTTACTTCCTCCACACCAGTCATGATTTTATAGACCCCTATCTCATCCCCCCCGAGTCGTCTCTTCCGAGCTGAAAAGTCCCAGTTTTATTAATCTCTCCTAATACAGAAGCTGTCCCATACCTTTTCTGAATCCTTTCCAATTCCAATATATCTTTTTTGAGATGGGGCGACCACATCTGCACACAGTATTCAAGATGTGGGAATACCATGGAGTTCTATAGAGGCAATATGATATTTTCTGTCTTATCTATCCCTTTTCAATGATTCCCAATGTTCTGTTCGCTTTTTTGACTGTTGCTGCACATTGAGTGAATGTTTTCAGAGAACTATCCACAGTGACTTCAAGATCTTTCTTGAGTAGTAACAGCTAATTTAGACCCCATCATTTTATATGTATAGTTGGGATTGTTTTCCTTAGCATTTTGTTTCCCAACATTTACTTCTTGTTGACATCCTGGCAGTTGCCAAACATCTAATAAAGGCACATTGATGAAATATCTTAAGGCCATGTATGAATGTGAATGTGTTTGAACATGTCTTTAATGCAGCTAAACTTTTATCTGATCTTAGTGCTGTAAAATGTACTTTGAAAATGCTGGGTATACTGGCTTTAATGGCTGTCAAACTTCACTGGCAGATACACTTACAGCATATTAAATGCCAGGACTTGACCTGTTGGCTAGATAGCAGACACTTAATGTTGAGAAATGGATATTATGAAGTGAAACAGAGGGAAAAAAATTGCTGGAGTTGATTTGAAAACTGATCTATTCATTAAAGTTTACATGAAGCTGAACATGTTCATGATGTAACTGCTAGCTCCGTTGTATTTAAACTCCTCTTATTTAGTCTTTAGTTTTTATAAATAAATCCAATTATTTTTCAGGTGTCTGACCGACAAAGCTATCTTGTGATTTCTTTGGTTCTCAGTGTCATCCTGGGTTTGATGCTTTGTATGCAGCGTTGCAGAAATACATCTCAGTTCAATGAAGATTACCTCTCAAAAATCCCCAAAAGTAATCACTACCCAAGCCCCAAAAGGTAATCCCTGACATTTTAATCAATTCTTACAACATTATATTTACAGTTTATCTAGCATTTGATAGTTGCTCACTTACTCTATTTCCATCCAGTTGAATGATGTTTGTCCAGTCTGTGCTTTTATGTAAATTCAGAAGTTTGGGTTCTGATAAACAAAAGGCATACCCTTTAACATCTAGACTTCTATAGAAGAATAGTTCCTGTGAAGGAGTTTATACAAAGTAGCACCTTTTATTTGCAATAGGGTCTAACATCACTAATGTAGGAATGGGATCAGATCCTGGATGTGGAGAGAGCACTGCATCTCATTCTCCAGCAGCTTTCTTTGGCCATCAGAAAGAGCACCACTGGCAAAGTCCAGAGCAGTTTTGAGAAACCTTGCCATGGGGAAGGCTTGCTGCAGTGTGAAGGTGTAACACCGACAGAGCCCGGTCGCCAGCAGGCGGAATCGAACCTGGAATGTCTGGAGCTAAATGCATGAGCTAAAAGCCACATGGCTGTTAACTAAGGCTGTAGAGCAGACTCATTGATCTCTCTCTCTGTGGTCTTGGTGCTATGAGATGGGACAGAGCACCACACCCAGGAGGTGTAAATATAAGGAGTGGTAATGGGGGAAGTAAGTGTCTCCCAAGAGAGCTCTGGGAAACGGAACTTATTGTGTTTTTTGTCATTACAGATGTTTTTCCTCCTATGATGATATGAATCTGAAAAGAAGAACTTCTTTTCCACTTGTCAGGTCCCAATCTTTTCAACTAACTAGCAAAGAAGGTATGTTTCATGTACAGCTAATTCTTCCTAGTAGTGGTTGTAAAGTCTGTACCATATGAGTTATGCATTGTAGATGTAGGATCATGTAGTTTGTAAACCAGTTTCAAAAAAGGTAATCAAGAAGCACTCTACTTGTACGCTACTGAAGTCTATCACTGTACATTGGGAAATACTGAATTGAAGTAGTTCAGTGGGTAATACTGTTTTTTTTTTTTTTTTGTTAATAATCTCTAAAACAGAAATTTATAAAAGTTCTCTGAGTTCAGTGCAAAAAAATCAATTGTTTAGGGTTATTACCATGGAATTAACACAAGCTTTCATTTGAAAAAATAATCTTCGAACATTTTACAAATGTAAACAAAATGCTAACTACACAAGGTCAGCCACCTCAAGAGTAAAAGCACTTTATTTTTAATATTTTAAAAGCAAACACTAATGCTAAACAGATTATTTAGGAAAGAGGAGAATAGCAAGCCATTGAAACTGCAGGGAAACTTTAGATGGGCAAAATGTAATAAAGTTAGAATTTGGTTAAGACACAGGGTCTAACACTCTTACAGAAATACTTTGATATTTATAAAGATAAAAGGCAGGACTTTGGTTTTAATGTCTCCTCCATCTTTGTACATTTGGGGCATTAGTTCAAAACTGACTGAGCGCATGCACCGTTTGAAGCCTCTAGCACAGTAATCCATTGGCCTGACCTTGTTTAGCTAGAAAGTGGAGGTCAGTGCTATGTGATACTACTGCACTATATGCTCACTTTAACATAAGACTCCTCAGCAAGCCAAAAAATTTTAACTCCCTTAATCTTGGAACTTTTAAAAAGGAATACAAGGAATGCTGCATGCTTTACTTAAAAAATAAATAAATAAAGAGAGAGAGAAACCTTTTTGGCATGAGTTACACAGCTGAATTTGGCGTTTCAGAAGTAGACAAGCCAATTCTATAAGGCAGTCATGAAACATTTTTTTCCTGTAAACCCTGAAATATAGTACTTAAGTTTTTGCTGTTCTAGATTAACATTGAGTTGGATTTCCATTTTTTGGTAGCAAGTGAATACTCCGATACCAGACTAGTTAAAAAAAATTCTCATTTGTCTTGTTCGTTTTTCTATGTCAGCATAGATGTTGGCCAGCAACTATATTTCCGTCTCTTTTTTTAATCCCCCATTTTAGTGTACATAAACCTATGTGGAAACTACTTCCTGCTTCAGGAGCAGTGTGTCAGAAAAGAAAAGAGTAAATCAAGAGAGTCCAGTGGTCAGTTACCCAGCCTTGAAAATAATCAAGTGGGGGTAGAAATCAGACATTGCAGAGCTGAATTCTTACTCTAAATTAAATGGAGAGCACGTTTATATTTGGGAGTCTTAAGAAACTGCGTTCATTTTAGAATAGTATTGTCAACATTGAATAAACGAATTGTGGTTCAAAGAATATTGCCAAATATTTTTAAACTAAATGAGGGCACAGAATATGTAAACTAACCTCCTATATAAAACCTGTGTATAATTATAGACTCAACTTGAATTTGAGTATTGTTATACCTAGTGCCTAAATGCTATGGTGGAAGCTTAATTTTTTCTCAAAGTCCAAGATTTTCTGAAATGTGAGCCTAAATTTAAGCTCCTAAATAAGTGAGTACACAGCAGCTCCCATTCAATCCATACTTCATCAGAAACGTGCACTTACAGTACTCCATACTCTGCAGAGAAGAATGTGTGTTGTTAAATCAGGCATCTGGTTGAGTTTATATAAACTGGGGGATACTAAATTAAAAAAAGGTAATGTTCTGAGAGATTTTTTTTTTCCATTCTTTTTGAGGTCCTTGATGATACTAAGTATACATTTACAAACCCCTCCATTACTTCCCACGAGCAACGGCCAAGCAAAAATATTGTAAACATGTTTTATTTGATATGTTCAATAATATAATATTAAATACCAAGGACTCTGCCATAGTTAGATTTACACTTCATATCTCCTAAATTTGGGGTCACTGTCTTTAAGGAGCTAACATCATCTGCACTTGGTATGTTGCTATTTTTGAAGGATCACTTCCCCAGATCACGTATCTTCACTCTCTAGCACTCCAAAAGCGGGGGGAATTAGCTCATAACTAAGCCATATTATTCTAAGAGGAGCTCTGGAAGGAAAAATCTGAGCCTGATAGAATGTTGACCTTAACTTTAATTTACACTTGTCAGTATCCACAACTCTCTATGCACTGGCATGTTTACAGTTTGTGTGTGTATCTGAAAAAAATAAATCCAATCTAAAATATAGCATTCTATAATATGTTGATTTGTAACAACCCTGAAGGAGTTTAGCTTCCGAAAACATTGAGGAAAATGTTTTGGGTGCCCAGCTTGAGACCATTTAAAAAGATCATAACTCTCGGTTGTGCTGAACACAGGTCTTCAAGTGGCACAAGCTGAGCAACCAAAATATTAAGGCATCCAAATTCACTAGTGACTTTGCCTCTTTCACAGATGAAATCTTTTTTCCAGCTTTCATGTTAAAGGAAAATGGAATCCAATTTCCTCAGATCAGCGCCCTGCTAAAATAAATGAAGTGCTTCTAATCGCCAATTAACAGAGAAATTGTGCTCCCCGCCCCTTGTGCTTATAGTATGAGCAAAATCACTTCAGATTTTTTTCTACCTGTGTGAGCCAAAAGAAACCACACAAACAAAAGTGAGAGTGAATTTCGAAAGTGTAGTTATGGAGACCACCTAACGCCCAAATTACTTTCTTTACTAATATCCTACATGTTTGGTGTTCTACACCTTTGTGCTTGGCAGCATGATAATGAAAATATTGAAGGCATGGTATGCTGCTGTCGTGTCAGTCTGTTTCTTACAGCCCTAGGTACACATTGTGATGCCTCCAATTATATCCTGCTATACACATGCTTTCTGTTACGTAGCATTAACTCTTATTTGTGATGTAACCTTTTCCAAAATATTTCTGCAGAAGAATCTTTAGTTATATGGTCTTTCAGCACAAGCAAGTTTGTTTAATACTGTGCTTATTAGGAAGATAATCAGTGAACTTCTGAGGAGAATTGTGCAAGAAAGCCAGAAAAAAGCACCTTTATTTAATAAAGAAATGCTTAAATCTGCCCCAAATACAAGGTCCTTGAACACTCCCCTCTCTTCCCTCTGAAAATATATTCTGCAAATCTTGCCTATTGTCTAATCCCTCAAATGAGATCTGAAATTGCAACATTATATAATTGGGTAGAAATTAGCTACTCTGGAGAGAGAACTTTATACTGAACGTTTTGATGAGTTTACTTTCCATGCACATGCATCTTGTTCCTATCTAATATCTAATCCAGAGTATTAAGATGTATGCATGGAAAGCAGAGTAATAGTCCTTGGGAGGAGGAAAGAAATCTCCTATATAGTTTCATGGTTTTAGAAATTAGCATCTGTGGTTTCAGTTAAATTTTATTGTCCTTTCATATGTAGCCTTTCTTTTCTTATAGTGGATCCAGATGACTTCTACATTGTAGAACCTCTGAAGTTTTCACCAGAAAAAAAGGTATAGTAGCTTCCTTCCAGTTTTTGCAAGAAAAAAGTGTTTTGAAAACCCTACCAGTAGATGGTGCTTTTGTCAGTCACTTATCTACAATCAGGCTTGAAAGAATTAGGTTTTTATCGGTAAATGTCAGTAAATACTGATTTTTCACACACACACACACACACACACACACCATTTACATCAATGATAATAAAAATTTACAGATAGGCATAGCAAGAAAAATGCTGCCTGAGAACTTCAGTTTGATTAAAAGATATTTACTTTGTGTATTTTGCCATGTGATGATGATTTGTTTTACAGTTAAAGCTTTAACTTTTTGAATTTCAGCATCTACAATCATTACAAAATGCTGACCCCCTCCCCATAATTTACTGCAACTGTGAAAATTTAAATAAAAATTTAAAAATGCTTAAAATAAACATCAGTATTATCTATCAGTTACAAGAGTTCTGCCAAGCCTATGTATTCATACTTGATATTATTTCCTGTTTGCGTTGCACAATCTAATTGTTTCCTTTTTTCTGCTTTAGAAGAAACGTTGCAAATATAAAAGTGAAAAGATTGAGACTATCAAACCAGCATCAGAGCCTCTGCATCCATTAGCCAATGGGGAAATAAAAGGAAGGAAACCCTTTACGAACCAGAGAGATTTCTCTAATATTGGAGAGGTATATCACTCCTCATATAAGGGTCCTCCATCTGAAGGAAGCTCAGAAACCTCATCACAATCTGAGGAATCCTATTTTTGTGGCATTTCAGCATGCACAACTCTGTGCAACGGACAGACCCAAAAGACAAAAACTGAGAAGAGGGCTTTAAAACGAAGGCGATCTAAGGTTCCAGACCAAGGGAAGTTTATAAAAACTCTAATACAGACTAAGACAGGGTCAATGCCAAGCCTGCATGACATAATCAAAGGAAACAAGGATATAACAGTAGGAACACTTGGTGTCACAGCAGTTTCTGGACAAATCTAAAACTTGTCGAACTTCTCATACAGGAGATTTTTTGTTCATCTGAGAACAGTCTGTATCTTGTGGGAGAGTGGTGGGAGAAGAGATGAACTAACTGGAAAGTATTCAGAAATTATGGTTTCTGCCTCTTTTAAATAGATGGGATTGTGTCAATCTTGGTTATGAGTTTCAGCTTTACAAGGCTGACGACTTCCTATGTGGACAGCTTAGGGGTGGGAGGGATCATTTTATAAAGCTTTTTTCACAATTACTGGGGCAAAGATTGTTGACGCCCAGTTTGTTGGGTGGAATAGGGATAAAAGCTTAATCCTCTTCCTTTAGCTTTGTTCCTATTTCTTGCACCTTCCCGTATTTATGTGCCTTTTGTCTATTTATAATGCCACTGGAAGAGGGAGAAAGATAAAACTGTCATTTGATTTCTTTTGTAACTTCTCTCGCTTTTTTGAGGATGCAACACTACAGTGCTGTAAAAGGACGTGTTGGCGTTCAGCTGGACTCAGTAATGTGGGCTGGATACTGTAGAAATACTAACATGGTAGACTTGCTGATTAGATCTCTGTTTTGAAAACTCACTTGGGGAAAATATCTTGTTAGAAGGATTTGTAATGCCATTAATTGCATTTTTAATCAATTTCAGATGTGTATTTTATTTAGATGCATTAAATTAATGACAGCTGTACAGTAGCACTCACTGTATGTGAAGGATCTCATACTGACAAACATGCCTTTGTTTCCCAGACTGACTTTTGGAATTCTCTGTTACGATATTTAACCAAAAAGGATTGATGCTTTATTTTGGTCACTCTGTTTTCTGTTCTAAGAATTTGGAAATTGGGGACTATCTACAAGGAGAAATGTAAGGGTGACTAGGTACAGCTGCAGATATAACTATCCTAACCAGTGCTGCGTACAAGTGCACATGACAAACGAAAGTGAGTTTGCCAAGCCTTGAAGTCTAACAGCTCAAGTCTATTTAAAAGTGGATATTTCCATAAAGTTTGCTTTTGTATTGGCTAACACATGTGCAGTGTGTGTATGTGTGTGTGTATGTATGTATGTTTTGGTACTTTCATATGAGTGTTTTTTATTTTGACCATGATTGTATATTTGGATAAAATAGAATGTGTGACAGCATAAAATGTTGTGAATGTGTAGCTGAGTGAATGGGACAAAAGGTTTTCCTTTTTGAGAGGAGTTATAGGTTCATGTTGTAAAACTAAGTTAACTTATTAAGCACTTTTAGTGGTACCCTTTTTTAAACAGATCCAATGCCTTTTCTGGGTATTGTATGTAATGTGACTTATTTAAAGCCTTTGTTTTTGCTGCTTTCATGTTAGTTTATAAATACTTTAAAGTGATGTACTTTTAGAGTCAGTCTGCACAATTAGCCATTCAGAGCACATGGATCTGATTGATAGAACATGTAATCAGAAAGAGCTTCAAACAAGAATGAAGAAAAAATGTTTATACTATCTGAGTGCAGCATACAACATTGTGGAACAAGAATATGTAACTACAGAGCTGTAGTGCCATTAGAAACTGTGAATTTCCAAATAAATCTGAACACTTGTCTTATAAATTTAGTGGCATTTCTTTTCTTTTATAAATCACATATTAATGGGTTGAAGCTCAAACTCATGAAGCAGTGTGGTTTAGTTCATAGGGCACTGGACTGCGGCCCTAGGAAACCTGGTTCTTCGAGTGCTTGCTCAGGTCGATTCCATTCTAGGTGTGTGCGCGTCCATGTGCACAGTTGTCAGAGACTTTTGTCTTAGCGGTATCCGTAGGGCTGGCTGTGGCGCCCCTTTGAGTGCCATGCTCATGTGTCAGTATAGGGTCGGCGGCGCCTAATATGCTCTCTTAGTTCCTTCTTCCCGCCCATGATGGTGGGTTGGAGTGCCTTGGCTTGCCTTTAGCAAGAGCATTAGCAGTTCTTCATAGTCTTTTGTTCTACCTAATCTGTACATAGTTAATAGAGAAGGAACGTAGACTACATGCCTTGGATGTTAAGTGGGCGCTAGCCTTCTACATCAACAGGACCAAGCCCTTCCATAAGTCTACGTAATTGTTCATTGCGGTGGCTGACGGGATGAAAGTCACCCTGTATCCGCCCAAAGAATTTCTTCTTGGATCACTGCCTGCATTCGCTTCTGCTACGATCAAGTGAAGGTGCCGCCCCAGCATCTGTCACCACCCACTCGACCAGGGCGCAGGCCTCTTCAGCAACTTTTCTGGCCCAGGTGCCTATCCAGGACATCTGCAGGGCGGCCACTTGGTCGTCCGTCCATGCGTTTGTCCCATACGTGCTTACACAGCAGGCCTGGGCTGATACTGGCTTTGGCAGAGCAGTACTGCAAGCCGCAAAACTGAACTCCGAGCCCACCTCCATAGATACTGCTTGTGAGTCACCTAGAATGGAATCGACATGAGCAAGCACTCATAGAAAAAAAGGTTACCTTTCATAACTGTTCTTCAAGATGTGTTGCTCATGTCCGTTCCATTACCCACCCTCCTACCCCTCTGTCGGAGTTGTCAGCAAGAAGGAACCGAGAGGGCATAGGGTTGGTGGTGCCTAATATACCGACGCATGAGCGTGGCACTCAAGGGGGGGTGCCACAGCCAACCCTACGGATACTGCTAAGAAAAAGTCTCCAACTGTGCACTTGGGTGCGCACACAGCTAGAATGGAATGGACATGAGCAACGCATCTCGAAGAACAGCAGTTATGAAAGGTAACCGTCTTTTCTAATCCTGGCTCAGCCACTGATATGCTGTGTGATCGTGGACAAGTCATTTTAGCGTTCTGTGCTTTGGTTTTCCCTCCCATCATCTGAGTTCTCTATTTAGATCCTAAACTCTTAGGGCAAGGACTTTTTCTTCTTATTTGTTTGAAGAGCACCATGCAACAGGGAGCCCTGATCTCAAGGTCTTTAGATGTTGCTGTAATATTAATAACCTATTTTACCATTTCTCTCAGATATAAATGTTGATTTATCATTTCAACTTCACTGGTAAGAAACTTAATTTGTGTAACTTTTTCTTGTTCCGGTGTCTTTAATTGTAATTTACCTAGAGCATCATTTGAAGACAAAGTGGGCATACTGTCACAGTTCCTCAGGCAAGAGGTTGTTAGGCCTGTGTTTAAAAAAAATTCTTGATCCTGACATCTTGCTAATTATTGCCCCCTCTCCTATAGGAGAGCCTTCCTACAGCCAGACTTCTCTTTTTTTGTAAGATTATTGAAGTTGTGATGAAGCAATAGGAGCCTTGAACTTTTGACGCCTTTCAGTTTGGCTTGAGGTGTGAATACAGTACAGGCACTGCACTGGTTGCATTGGTCATTCTCCACAGTGGTCTACAGAAGATAGGTGACCATACTGACTTTTACAGGTGTTGAATTTTGATAATGTTTTTACCATACAATGGTTTTGACTCTATGGACTCTGATGGAGTGTTTGGAGTCAGTTATCTCTTTGAGGTTCCAGTGGGTGGGTTTTAAGTTGTTTGCCACAAGGGCTTTTATCTATGGGTTACCATAAGATTCTATTTGTCATTCTCTGTTCAGTGGGTAAGTAAGGCAATTAGGGAAGTGTGACCAATATCACTGCCAACTCTTGATTCCTGCTTGGGCCTTTGGCGTCTCCCCTTCTGTTTTCCCTGTGCCGGTTACTCTGGGATAGGACACCTTTGTGCAGGGTACTTAACCAAGACTACATAGGGGTATGTAGCTTCCTGAAACTTTTTACCATTCAGTTCTTCTCCTTCAAGGTTATGAATATCTCTCTTCTCTGGGGATGTCTGCATGACATTATTCATACAACAGTAACTTGAACCAAAAGAAAGATTTATTAAAAACAAGGAATGGGGTTTAAAAAACCTGTTTCTTAGGAGCAGCAAAGAGTCCTGTGGCACCTTATAGACTAATAGACGTATTGGAGCATGAGCTTTCATGGGTGAATACCCACTTCGTCGGACATCTATAAAGGTGCCCCAGGACTCTTTGCTGCTTTTACAGATCCAGACTAACACGGCTACCCCTCTGATACTGTTTCTTAGGATATGTCTACACTAGCACTTTTGTTGGTAAAACTTTTGTTGGTCGGGGAGGTGAAAAAACACACTCCTGACAGTTTCACTGACAAAAGCGCCAATGTGGGCAGAGCTATGTTATTGGGAGATGCTTTCCTGCCAACATAGCTACCGCTGCTTGTTGGGGGTGGTTTAATTATGCCAGTGGGCGAGCTCATGAGGCCATTTGAGATGTAGTTGGAATCAGTATGCAGCGGGAAAACACATTTTTGTCTCTAATCAGAAGCACATACTTTATTCTTCCTTAGGCCTAGCTGAGACAGAGACCTGGAATGAAATCAAACTGGTTGGAGTTCAAGACAGGTGATCCTGGTTGTAAGGAGAAGTTTCTAGAGCAAATAGCAACAATAGGTTCTGCCCCATTGATTGAGGTGGTATGCCCATATTTCCACAGTAGTGCTTTTGTATCATGGACTGCTTCCAGAATCTTGTATAGCACAAACGGCCACCAGCACCTTTTCATCATAAGTTTGTCTCGATAGTAGTGACTGTTTTTACTTTGCCATAGTTGTGTGTCTTTATCTCCAGATAGGATTACTGCCAAGTGCAAACAGGTTATCCTTGAACTTGGAAACTACAGCTAGGGAAGAATATTGCTAATTGCTTGCTTAATTGTTTTGGCCATGTGGAGCATATTACATCTGTTCTCCAAAGGCAGCACTAGCTATTTCTGGTTGCATTTCAAGTTATCAATAAATTCCTTATGACTCGAATCCTAGCTATCCAAGAAGCCCAATCTCTCCCTCTGTGCTATCATGATAGGTGAGACCAGTGGGGGCTGTTTTATTTATAGACTCTCTACATCAGGGACAGGACATTCTTTCATGAGAATAGAATTGCGAGGAATGCAGTGACCTTTACTCTTGAGTGGAAGTCTTTATCACTTCTCAATAAGTGGTATATACCGTCTTAGCTCTTGTCTATACTAAGGGTGTGCAGCAAGCTGGGGTGTAAATATACATGCACTAGAATGCTGTGAACTCTCTGTATGGATCCTGCAACTTCACACTAAAAGTTCCCTAGTGCATAGTGATCTACTCTGCTTTCAAAGCAGAGTAGATCAAATCGCACTAGAGAACTTGTAGTGCGTGGCAGCGGGGTCCACATGGACAGATGGTGCATTGTAGAGGTCCACATGGACAGATGGTGCATTGTAGATTTACACCCTAGCTTACCGTGCACTAACTGTTGATCTTAAATAAGTCCTTAAATTTCTACGCATCTCTAGAGACTGTGATAGCTTACCTGGATATTTATAAGATGTGCCTAAGTATTGCATGCCACGCTGTGGAGTCTTCTATGATAAGATCCTTGCCTTCCTGGTAAGTTTAAAATGAGCAGTATTTGAATATTTTATGAAGTCACTGTGCATACTACTGGTTGTACTGTACTAGTAGCAGCAGCAGAATTTGTCCTGCCATTGTGGTAGTTCCGTGAGCACAGGCGTCAAAGGTAATACACAACAATGGGGAGAGAACAGAGCTATCAAGTTAACTTGGATGGAGGAAACTTCTTAAAGACAGTGTCTCTTAAAATTCCCCACTGCAGCCTAAAGCCGAAGGTGATGAGAGAGAGCTGTTCTATACAATAACTTTTGGGAGTGCTCAGATACCATAGTGATGGGTGCCATATCTAAACCTAGAGCAATATATCAAAATCCTTCATAAAAGTAAGATTTTTAGAATTCCATTAAACTTCTTATAAAAGGGCATCTTTGAGTGAAATTTGACCGCTCTGATTAAAAGAACCAAAGAGAATGGCAGCTTAGTGACTTTCCACTGGAAGAGAGCTCACATAACCACAACATCATCAAGTAGTGTCTGTGATTGCTCCACTTCAGATGCACATGCTCCTCTCGCCCTTGATTGGAGATCTATACCTAGCAACATCTGTTCGGCCCACACCTGTGCCCTCTGCCTCCTCATGGCAGAGACAGGCTACATGGGGGTTGTGATGGGTTCCCTTTGGGGTGCCACCTGGAATTGGGGTGCCACTGAGCCCTCTGACCCATCAGCCTGGGCTCCCTCTCGCACTGTGCTGCTGTGACAAGCTGCAGACCTACTCCCGGTCTTACACTTCCACCAGCATTCACACAGGCAGGGACAAACCCAGATACAGTTACATGCAAGCTCTCTGGCCAGCCACTGCATGAACCAACAATAAAGAGGCTACAGCCAAAATAGCCACCAGCTTCCCAGCCTAGGACCTCAGAGCTGTACCATCCTGCCCTGGTCCATATCCCAACCAGTATGAATTTATTATCCAGTTCTCCTCCCCCTCAATGGGCAGAGGAAATGCAACAAGCCTGTGTTAAAGCAAGCTGTGACTTCCCCCCCCGCCACCTCCCACCCCCAAAGACTTCACTTAAAGGCACTCTGGGTTTAAATTAAAACATAAAACAAGTTTATTAACTACAAAAGATAGATTTTTAAGTGATTATAAGGGATAACAAACAGATCAAAGCAGATTACCTAGCAAATAAACAAAAACACAAACTAAGCTTAACATACTACTTAGAATGGATATGAATTAGCAATTTCTCAACCTGAGAGATGGTACAAGCAGGCTTGCAGATTCTTAAGGGACAAACAGCATTTGCTTTGCATCTTGGAATCCCCAGATTTTAATAGGATAGAAATCCCTTTAGCCTGGGTCCAACACTTCCCCCAGTTCAATCTTTGTTCCTCAGGTGTTTCCTGGAGTTGTCTTGTGTGGGGAGAGAACAACAAATGATGTTGCTCCCAGCCTTATATAGCTTTAGCATATGGCAGGAACCCTTTGTTCCAAAACAAGTTTTCCAGACCAGTGTGTGGAAAAATAGACTATCCCCAAATGGAGTCCAGAGTCATGTGGCCTGGTCACAGGCCCTTGCATACTTTGCTGAGTCATAGCAGCCATTACTTACAAGCTGTCTGGAACGTTTACAGGAAGGCTAAGATCTTCCAGGGTCCATTGTCTTTGCTGATGGGCCATCAGCACTGATTGCTTTCTTCATTGTTGTACCTGAAAGGCTAGTTGTGGGTGTCATCCAGAGTAAGCACATTTGAATTGTGCTTCAGATTATATTGTCAATATTCATAATTTTAGATACAAAAATGATACATGCGTACAAATAGGATAATCGTATTCAGCAAATCATAACTTTTCTGATGACACATCACATGACCCATCTTGTACAAAAAGCATCATAATTATGCCATAATCATCATATAATATCACTGTGAAGAATATGGGGTGCAGTGTCACAGGGATTTATGGGCAAACCACCTTCAGTTACTTCTTGATTGCTTCACCTGAGACAGAACACTAGCATGTCTTCCTAGAGCATACTCTGCCTTTTCTCTTTCTCAAAGTTAGTTTGTAGTTTTAGTTTTCTGTTTAGTATAGTTAGTTTTAGATGACAGGACTGTTTTTCCCTCATTTCCCCAGGGAGACCTGTCTTCTCCTGGCAGAGTGTGCCTGGTTCATCAGTCTTGCCAGGAGGCTGTAATGGGAGTGCCTGAGGCTTACAAATGTGTAGTACACCGCTACCTCGATATAACATGACCTGATATAACACTAATTCGGATATAACACGGTAAAGCAGTGCTCCGGGGGGGGGGGGGCTGTGCACTCTGGTGGATCAAAGCAAGTTCAATATAACTCGGTTTCACCTGTAACGCAGTAAGATTTTTTTTGGCTCCCGAGGGCAGCGTTCTATCGAGGTAGAGGTGTACTTCTCAAGAACTAGACCATATGACAAGGACCAAAAATCACTTCTTTTTGGACAACAGTCTTACTCATCCACAACCCTGCAGTTCCAGATGGTGAACTATCAGGTGGTCATGGCCAAACACAATTTTACTAATCACAACAAACTCTCAGCCTTTATTGAACAGCTGCCACGTGACTGCTGGGAGCAATTCCAGTCCATAGCTGGAGGGTCAGCTCTTGGTCAGCGTGGCTCTCCAGGCATCCCTAGATACTGCAGACACTGCTGCCAGATCCATTTCTGCAGCGGTAGGTTATGCGCAAGGTGTCATGGTTCCAACTTTTGGGGTTTCCAAGAGATGTTCAAAACACTGTAGAGGACCTCTCCTTTCATGGTCATAAGATTTTCTCGGAGATCACAAATGACTCCCTGAACGCTTTGAAGGACTCTGGGGGTACCCTACGTTATTTGGGCATTTATACACCTTTCAGTAAGAGATGTTTCAGTAGGTCACAGACTGCCCAGAGATCTTACCCAGCTCAGTTTGGAGTACCATCAACTCTCGAAACCCTAAGGAAAGATTTCAGAGGAAGAGGACCACCCAGGTGTCATCTAAACCACAGTTCTGTTAGGTTGGTTGAAGGTTCAAATCCTCTGTCCTCTGATTTCACAGTTGTGCCCCTTAGCCCACATCCCTCTCTTTGTAGACTGCCTTGTCCATTTCCACCAGGCTTGGGAATGGATCACCATGGAGCAATGGATCTTGGATGTCATAACTTTGGACTACGCCCTCCTTTTCCTGTCCCTCTTTAGGGATCCCTCTTATGAGCTTCTACTGAATGAAGAGGGTGACTCTCTCCTCTGGCCAGAAGCAATAGAACTGGTCCCTTCCCCTTACAGGAGTAAGGGGTTCTACTCAAAATACTTCCTAGTACTGAAAAGGGATGGATGTTGGAGGTCAATCTTAAATCTAAGACAGCTGAACAAGTTTGTGAAACCTCAAAAGTTCAGGATGGTGACTCTGGCAACTCTTAATTTCTTCACTAGAGGAAGGGGATTGGTTTTCGTCCCTCAACCTACAAGATGCCTACTTCTGTAGAACTATACACCCATTGCACAAGAAATACCAATGTTTCATGATAGGCCAAGACCGTTTCCAGTATCAAGTGCTCCCCTTCAGCCTATCCTCTGCCCCAAACATGTTTTTGAAAGTTCTAGCAGTAGTGGCAGCTCACCTTCAGCAGGAAACAATTCTCAGACCTCAGTGACTGGCTACTCAAGGGCTGCTCTTTTGAGGCCATTTTCAACCTAGAAGGCCCTGGCTCTGTTCTGGGAGTTGGGCCTACAGTTAAATGTAAAGAAATCCTGACCATTCCTCATTCCCTGTCTCAGGATATGGGCCGTGCACTTCACCCCAACCTGGCAGTTCTATGCCTCACAGCCTGGCTCCTGGATAGTTGTCAGGAATAGACGTTTCCTGCTCTACGGAGGTGCAGCAGGTGTTATTAAACAGTAGAAAAACATGAATACACATTACATACCTGCAGAAATGGAAGAGCTTCATCTATTGGTTCACTCGTTGTTCCCTCTGTCCAGAATCCGTTCCCCTTTCCCTCATGCTAGATTACCTGCTAGATCGGAAGACAACTGGGTTATCCATCAAGGTACACCTGGCTGCCATATCAGCCTTTCATCCATGGTTGATGGATTCTCTATTTTTGCTCATACGGTATAGTGCAGTTTTATTAAGGGTCTGGGGAATCTCTTCCCACACATTGGACACCCCCCACCATCCTGATTCTTAGCCACCTCATGAGACCTCCATTTGAACCAATGGTTCATTTATCTATGAAGATGGCCGCCTTAGTTGCCATCACGTTGGCTGGTGGGGTCAAGGAGATTGGAATCTTGAGGGCAGATTCCCCACCCCCATTTTTGCCATGTTTTTATAATGCTAACGTTATAAAAACATCGTAAACTCCTCCCAATGGCTAAATTGGATTTTCATCTTAACCAATCTATCCATCTACCAGTTATTTTCCCCCCAAATCTTATAGTTCTCAGCATGAATCCTATTTCTATACTCTGGCCTTTTACCTGGGTGGGATTAAGCACTTCAGGAGATCTAGACTCGTTGGATCTTTCACAAATAGTTCTAGGGAAGCGTCTATTTCTGCTCAAAGGCTTTCAAAATGGATATGCAGCAGACCCCATTTCCCCCCCCCACACACACAGTGGTCAGAGCACATTCAACCAGATGGCAGGCATCTGGTACATTTTTGAAGCATGTCCCAGTATATCTGAGCAATGTAGAACTGATCCTGTGGACTAAGGTCCATGTAGTTCAGTGCATTATGCCCTGCTCTGTGCCGTCAGATCTGATGCGACATTCGGCTCTGCAGTACTGTCTTCAGTTCTGGAACCTGTTCTGAAGTGCCCTCCACCTAGGGATACTGCTCGGAAGTCACGGACCCTACCCAAAGGAAATGTTTCCCTGTACTGTAACTAATTATTTGAGATGCGTGTCCCTATGGGTGCTCTACTACTTGTCGTCTTTCCCCTCTGCTTTGGTTGTTCCGTAGGCCAAGGGGATGACTGATTAGAGAAGGAACTGAGGGTGGTTCACCCGTGCACCCATATATAGCCTCGGTGTCTGCCCCGAGGAGGGTGCCTACACAGGCCAAACAGACACTGCTAGCTAGAAATCTCTGTTGAAGGGCTCCAGAGGAGGGGACACATCTTGAAGAACCACAGTTACTGTTCAGGGTGAGTAACAGTTCCTTATGTGGTTTAAAAAACAGCTGTTAAACTCATTCTGCTATTCCCAACTGGTGTCCAAGTGAAAATGTAGAATGTTCTAATTAAAAAGTACAAGCAGGACAGAAATCTGAATTTCCCAATATGTGGGTAGATCACTTCTGATATGGTCAGGATTTCAGTTCCTAAATGTTGCAGACACTGGGACAGATCCAGAAAAACTGGCATGAGGCACATATTCTAGGTCCGTGTGCCTGCTAAAACCACCTGTGTCAGAGGGAATTTATCCAGGGGAGGTTAAGTGGTTTGTCACCACTGCTAACTGATCTCCCCCATTTTTTCCACCAATAGGAGGGGGATGGTTCGGGTGTTCCATCAGGTCTCATTTGGAGATTCACCACCAAGATGTCGTGGGTGTGCCCCCTTTCAGGTCAGTGTCACTTTGCAGGCTGCACTGGTCTGACTGTTCAGCAGTATGGATTGTTTTAAATCAAAACAATTTTAATCAGCGAGCAAGAAACCTTGATTTACATCATTGCTTTTAATCTTATTTTGCATTTGTATTTTTTGGTTATTTTCGTAAAGGAAAGTCGATTCTCATTGGTTAGTAACCATTAAAACGTTGATTTGCAACTAAATAATTTAGCCTTTTTGCTAAGTTTGGTACTACTTTTTGCTAACTGGGGAATACGTTCTATCTGTACGTATGTAACTAATGATATAGCTTAACGTACATTCAGATTTTGGTTTTTACATTTTTATTATGTTAGAAAAAGGTGAATGATGCATTTCTTACCAGCAACGATTAATTTTTTTATTTGTGATTTGTGTCAAGCTCTCTTTGGATGGAAATTCAAATAAATTAAAAATCCAGAAAAACAGCATTTTAATTCTATTAAATAAAACTACTATGAAATGTGCTGAATACACAAGAAAAATGTTTATCGAAACAACATGTTTTTTATTTAAAACTGATTTAATAAAAGAAGTGTTAGCTGTAGTCAGGAAATTGAACTGGTTGTTTCTGGTTGCCTTGTCCTTCAAGATTTTAGAAGTAGTAGGTCTCATAATCTCTCACCTAGTTTTTATTCATAAATTGGTAGAGGAAAATAAGTTTTCCTGCTTGTTCAGCTCCCAGCTGGCTTCTTAACTTTGAATGAACTAGGCACTGAACTGAACAGGTTGAATAAACTGAAATTAAAAAAATACTCTCGCTGAACCTGCAGAAAAGGCCACTGCTTCAAAAGCTGATTTAGGACTCTGGTTTCAGGTGCTTGGCCAGTGACTTGCACTGTTTTCAGTGGTTTGATTTTTCTTTAAAGCTTTGAAAGCAAACATAGTGTGTAATAATTTTTTTTATGTAAATAGTCAATTTAGGCCTTATCATAGGGTTGTCATAATTTTAAAATTAATTTTAAATGGGTTTACTTTTAAAAACAAAAATGTATTTAATTTAAATACAAATTCAATTTAAATAAAGCTTGTTAAATTTTTTTAATCATTGATTTTTATCTACCCTGTTGTTCGCCTGTGTAGGAGGTTGGAGTCTTTATGCCAGCACCTGGTTGTCTACCCACCACAAGGGCTTCAGCAGAGTTCATACTAACATCCTTGGGAGAATTTGGTCCACAATCTTTGTTCTGAATTCTGATTAGTTCTGATCAACTAACCCTGATTTCGCATATGACCAACAACAGGCTCATCACTGGATTACTTATGCTACGATTGAATTCCTTCGTTTAAAATTATCTCACATCATGGTCTTTCAAGGTTTGTTTCTGGCAAGTTCATAGTATAGCGGATCACCAGCTCCACTATATTTAAAGTTGAGAAGCCATCACTACATAAAAATTGACTCTTTCAAGTGCTCTAAAATCTGCATGTCTACTCAGAATGTTTGCTTGCCTTGAAATTTGGGGTGCCATGTGGGGTCGAATTAGTGATCCACTAGCAAGGGATTCACTAGGGTCCCCCCCCCACATGTGAAGGCTTGCTGGGAAGGGTTGGGGGCTAGGGACAGAGGGGTGTAAGGCTGCAGTGAGTGGGATTGTCAGGACTGAGATCCCCACTTTGAACTTTAGGGTACAAATGTAGGGGCCTGCGTGAAAAACTTCTAAGCTTAACTACCAGCTTAGCTCTGGTTCGGCTGCCACCATCAATGGATTCCCTCCCTGGGAAGCCTTGAAAAACCCTCACCAAATCCCTGGTGAAAACAAATCCAAAACCCCTTGGATCTTAAAACAAGGAGAAATTAACCATTCCCCTCCTTCCTCCCACCAACTCCTGGTGAATCAGTTCCAACCCCCCCCTGGGATCTACAACAGGGAGAAATTAACTATCCCCCCCTCCTTCCTCCCACCAACTCCTGGTGAATCAAGATCCAAAATCCCTTTGGATCTAAAACAAGGAAAAATCAATCAGGTTCTTAAAAAGAAGGTTTTTAATTAAAGAAAAAGGTAAAAATCATCTCTGTAAAATCAGTATGGAAATTAACCTTACAGGGTAATCAAACTTAAAGAGCTCAGAGGACTCCCCTCTAGTCTCAGGTTCAAAGTACAGCAAACAAAGATAAACACTCTAGTAAAAGGTACATTTACAAGTTGAGAAAAACAAAGGAAAACTAACACGCCTTGCCTGGCTATTTACTTACAAGTTTGAAATAGGAGAGGCTTGTTTAGAAAGATGTGGAGAACCTGGATTGATGTCTGGTCCCTCTCAGTCCCCGAGAACGAACACACTCCCAAACAAAGAACACAAACAAAAGCCTTCCCCCCCCAAGATTTGAAAGTATCTTGTCCCCTTATTGGTCCTTTAGGTCAGATGCCAGCCAGGTTACCTGAGCTTCTTAACCCTTTACAGGGAAAAGGATTTTGGAGTCTCTGGCCAGGAGGGATTTATAGTACTGTACACAGGACAGCTATTACCCTTCCCTTTATAGTTATGACAGGGATAAATGGGAGTAGGCGGTGACACGAAGGGAGGGTGGTAGAACCTGTCAGCTCCACATTCTTCACACCCATATGTGCTGGGAGCTGTGGGATCTGATCTCCTCTCCCTGCCCCCAGGTGAACCAGGTAACAAATGTAAACGTGAAAACCAGGAAATAAGGTACACGCCTGGCTGGAGTGGGGGCAGGAGCCAGCTTGGAGTGGGGTGGACTGGGGAAGACCAGCAGGGGGCAGGAGGACATAGTGGGGTATGGGGCTCAGCTCAGTGCACAGGTCAGGCTGCAGAACCAAGCAGGTATGCAACCCTCTGGTAAGCTGCTGCCAATAATGTGTATGCGGCAGAAGAGGATGCCAGATAACCAAGCACAACTCTTCACATGCCAATAGCTTAATGGGAGAGGAAGAGGAGAGCAAGCTGGAAATGTTGGCAAGTGGCAGGAGGGGCTATATGTTTTGGGCAATGGTGAGGGAGGAGGTGGAGAAGGAGAGACATACCAGTCTTCTCGGATGTGCTTAGTTACAGTACCTACTTTGTCAGGATTCTGTGCCATAGACCATGTCTGGAGGCTTCTCTTCGGCCCATTTAGCAATGACACACTCCAGACATTTCGAAGCATGACGGTTATCTCTGTTCCACTACAACAGGTTACAGGACGGGGGAGGAAGTGCTTAGGAATCACTTAGCAGCCATGTGGCCTGGGTGGAGAAAATACTGGATGGGGACTCAGGAGATCTGCATTCTATTCCTGGGGAAAGTCATTTTGCTTCTCTGTGCCTCAGTTTCCCCATCTGTTAAATGGGGATAATGATGGTTACCTCCTGTGTAAAGTGCTCTGAGAAGGACTAATAAAAAGTGCTATATTAAGAGCTAGGTTTGATCACCTCTCCTCAGCAGTATCTCAGCCACAAACCTATGTGATAACTATAACAGCCTAAATGGCCACGAACGCCTACAGAAAACATCTTTGTTTAAAAAACAAAAACAAAAACCACCAAACAAATCGGCTAATTCACTAATGCAAAGTGTTGTTAATGTGGAATTTAATTTGCCCTGCGGTGTCCTGTGCCTTTCCAGAACTCCTAAAAACCAGGAAATAAGGCTATGTCTACACTACGGGATTATTCCGATTTTACAGAAACCGGTTTTTGGCAACAGATCGTATAAAGTCGAATGTGTGCGGCCACACTAAGCACATTAATTCGGCAGTGTGCATCCATGTACCGGGGCTAGTGTCAATTTCCGGAGCGTTGCACTGTGGATAGCTATCCCATAGTTCCCGCAGTCTCCTTCACCCATTGGAATTCTGGGTTGAGATCCCAATGCCTGATGGGGCCAAAAACATTGTCGTGGGTGGTTCTGGGTACATCCTCCCCCTCCCTCTGGGAAAGCAATGGCAAACAGCCATTATGGGGACAGAGTAGGCAACGAGGTTTGCTACAGGGATTGGTTCCTGGGTTGGTGTTTCTGTGGTGTGGCGTGTAGTAACCAGTAATCTTGGTTACAGATTTAAATCCCTGCATCTGTAACTTTCACTCTATGCATCTGAAGAAGTGAGGTTTTTACCCACGAAAGCTTATGCCCAAATAAATCTGTTAGTCTTTAAGGTGCCACCAGACTCCTTGTTGTTTTTGTAGATATAGACTAACACGGCTACCCCCTGATACTTGACACCTTGCAGGTCATAGTGGATGGCTTTGCTGCAATGGGATTCCCTAACTGTGGTGGGGCGATAGATAGAACCCCTATCCCTATCTTGGCACCGGAGCACCAGCGCAGCCAGTACGTAAACCTAAAGGGGTACTTTTCAATGGTGCTGCAAGCACTGGTTGATCATAGGGGACGTTTCACCAACATCAACATGGGATGGCCGGGAAGGGTTCATGACGCTCGCGCCTGCAGCAAGGGACTTACTTCCCAGACCAGAAAATAACAGTTGGGGATGTTGAAATGCCTATAGTTATCCTTGGGGACCCAGCCCACCCCTTAATGCCATGGCTCATGAAGCCCTACACAGGCAGCCTGGACAGTAGTCAGGACCTGTTCAACTACAGGCTGAGCAAGTGCAGAATGGTGGTAGAATGTGCATTTGGATGTTTAAAAGGTCGCTGGTGCACTTTACTGACTCGCTCAGACCTCTGCCAAGCCAATATTCCCATTGTTGTTGCTCCTTGCTGTGTGCGCCACAATCTCTGTGAGAGTAAGGGGGAGACCTTTATGGTGGGGTGGAGGCTGAGGCAAATTGCCTGACCGCTGATTACACGCAGCCAGACACCAGGGCGATTAGAAGAGCACACCAGGAAGCGCTGCACGTCCGAGAAGCTTTGAAAACCAGTTTCATGACTGGCCAGGCTACCGTGTGAAAGTTCTGTTTGTTTCTCCTTGATGAAAACCTGCCCCCTTGATTGACTCGTTCTCTGTAAGCAAGCCACCCTCCCCCTTCGATCCCAGCTTGCTTTCAAAGGGAATAAAGTCACTATCGTTTAAAAATCATGCATTCTTTATTAATTGATTATAAACTGAAAAGGTAGCCCGGGTGGGGGTTGGGAGGAGGATAGGAGGGAAGGAAAAGGCCACTAAAAAAGTTCAATATAATGACAGCCTTTTGGTTGGGCTGTCCACTGAGGTGGAGTGAGAGGGTGCACGGAGCCTCCCCTCCACCCCCCCCGGCGTTCTTACACATCTGGGTGAGGAGGCTATGGAACATGGTGAGGGGGAAGGGAGGTTATACAGCGGCTGCAGCAGCACTCTGTCCTCCTGCTGCCATTCCTGAAGCTCCACCAGACGCCGTAGCATGTCCATTTGATCACGCAGCAGCCCCAGCGTTGCAGCCTGCCACCTGTCATCTTGAGTGTCCCTCATGGCCTCATGTTCACTGGCATCTTTCCTGTACTCCTTCCACTCATTCAGATGAGCTCTTTCATTGCGGGTGGATTCCATGATTTCCGAGAACATTTTGTCTTGTGTCCTTTTTTTCGACGCCTTATCTGAGATAGCCTTCGGGACGGAGGAGGGAGGCTTGAAAAATTTGCAGCTGCGGGAGGGAGGGGAAAAAAGGGAGAGAAGTATTTAAAAAGATACATTTTACAGAACAATGCTTATACTCTTTCATGGTGAACAACACTATTCACATTACATAGCACATGTGATTTTGGTAAAAAGGTCGCATTTTGCAGCTTAATATTGAGTGCCTGCGGCTTTGGTGTTAGAAAGCATAGATGCAGGTCCGGGCAACAGAATTTGGCTTGCATGCGGCCATAGTAAGCCATTGTCTTTCGGCTTCTGCAGCTTTCCTACAAGCAGCACCCTCCTTTCCCAAATACCAAGCAAAGCCCGTTGAGTGCTGCGGTTTTCCTGTTAACGTGCAGCAGCAGAAACCAAACTAACCCCCCCCATCCAATTCTCTGGGATGATCGCTTTATCCCTCCCCGCACCGCGTGGCTTGTATCAGGGAAGATTCCCACCCTCCCTCCACCCCCGCTTGGCTAACTGCAGGGAAGGATTTCTTTTCAGCCACAGGCAAACAGCCCAGTAGGAACGGCCACCTCTGTCCCCTTAATTAAATTCACACATTTCAACCAGGTTACCATGAATGATATCACTCTCCTGAGAATAACACAACGAGATAAAGAACGGATGTTGCATGCCAGCAAACACCGGGACCATATGCTGCCAGGCTTTGTCATGCAATGATACCAGATTACTTGCTACTAGCATGGCGTGGTCAAGTGTCCTACCATGGAGGACAGAATAAGGCTGCACTGCCAAGAAACCTTGTGGAAAGGCTTTTGGAGTACCTCTAGGAGAGCTTCATGGAGATGTCCCTGGAGGATTTCCGCTCCATCCCCAGACACGTTAACAGACTTTTCCAGTAGCTGCACTGGCCGCGAATGCATCCCAAGTCCTCAGGGCAAATTAATGGTTTAAAAAGCAAGCGTTTTTTAATTATGTTTTATATTTTAAAAGGTAAACTCACCTGAGGTCCCTTCCATGGGGTCATGGTCTTGGGTACTGCCTTGGGAGGGTACTTCACTCAGGCTGAGAAAAAGATCCTGGCTGTTGGGGAGAATGGAGTGCTGTGTGCTCTCTGCAAGCTCGTCATCCTCCTCCTCCTCTTCCCCGTCTGCAGAATCCTGAGGTGTGGCTGATGAGATTACCCCCGTCTTGGAATCCACAGTCAGAGGTGGGGTAGTGGTGGCAGCCCAGCCCCCCCCCCCCCCCCCCCCCCGAATTGCATGCAGCTCAGCGTAGAAGTGGCATGTCTGTGGCTCTGACCCGGAGCGACCATTTGCCTCCTTTGTTTTTTGATAAGCTTGTCTGAGCTCTTTAACTTTCACGTGGCACTGTAGTGTGTCCCTATTGTGGCCTCTCTCCATCATGCCCTTGGAGATTTTTTCAAATGTTTTGGCATTTTGTCTTTTAGAAAGTAGTTCTGCTAGCACGGAATCCTCTCCCCATATAGCGATCTGATCCAGTACCTCCTGTATGGTCCATGCTGGTGCTCTTTTTTTGATTCTCGGACTGTATGGTTACCTGTGCTCTGCACGCTGGGCAAACAGGAAATGTAATTCAAAAGTTCGCAGGGTTTTTCCTGTCTACCTGGCCAGTGCCTCCGAGTTCAGATTGCTGTCCAGAGCGGTTACAATGGTGCACTGTGGGATAGCTCCCGGAGGCCAATACAGTCAAATTGCGGCCACGCTAACCCTAATCCGAAATGGCAATACCGATTTCAGCACTACTCCCCTCGTCGGGGAGGAGTACAGATATCGATATTAAGAGCCCTTTATATCGAAGTAAAGGACTTTGTTGTGTGGACGTGTGCAGGGTTAATTCGGTTTAACGCTGCTAAATTCGAGAAACTGCTAGTGTAGACCAGGCCTAAGAGTTAAGGCGCCTGCCCACAGAACCTTAATTCTGCCTTCTTTGAGCAATGCCCCAGTACACCCATAACACAGCAATAACCCTCCGCTTGCTAAATTTGACAGCCCCATTGCTCTTACCCAGGAGATTCCCTCTAACACTGTACTACTGCTTTCACAGCCCTCTCTCGATTCCTACCTCACTGCTGACAATCTCCAAGGCCAGAAGACTCCTGTGCTCCATTAATGAGACAACCTACAGGATTCACCACTGAGATGAGGCAGCCTGGCTCTCGCGTGCACCTCTCTCCTCTGGTCACACGAGGAGGTGTTCAACCCACCCAGAGGGGAAAGGCCCCACAGATGTCATCAGACTCCAATCAAAACTCGGACAAGCTGCTCCAACTAATCCCCCCCACCCTTCAGTATAGCTACAGCTAATGCAGTGAATGCAGCTGGAGTGTACGCAGGTAATTCCCAACGGCTGTTCCCAGCTCCGGGGGGGCAGAGTTAAGGTTGCATTGGCAGGTATCTTAACTCTTCATTCCCTGTTTTTCTAGAAGCTTAGGTGTCATTTAAACTTTGTGCTAGAAGGGCCCAGGATACAATCAGGCTACTTTAGCTCTGTCTTAACAAAGTGTTGTCAGTGAGTTGTCTATGCCGGGCTAGAAAAGATAATGGGTTTTAGCTCTTGCCTCTCTCCACCAACTGAGAGTCAGGTGATCAAATTATTTGATGGGAGTCTCAGCCCATTGAAACAAGGAAGCAGAGGCCTGCAGCCTCGTTCGAGAGTTCAATAACTATTGACCACATGATGTACTTGAGTGGGTGTGTTGAACAACTGGTGCCATGTAAGAACAAAGGCCTTGGCTACACAAGAAAGAGGTTGCTATACCAGCAAACCCTCCTAGTGGAGACACATTTTATACCAATAAGAGAGTCCTTTTTCCCACTGTAGCTTATACCAGGTCTCCAAACAAAATAAGCTCTGCTGGCAAGGTTGTCTACATGAGGACTTTTCCATGCAGTTTTATATCAGTTAGGAGGGGTGTTCTCCCCCCTTCCCCTCCACACACTACTAATCAACAGAGTTATGCCAGAGTTATGCTAGCAAAACTTTGAAATGTAGACCCCTTTATCCCTTGGGTGTAGCTTGCATCTGCTTTGGCTGGAAGGACCAGCGTTCGAAGAACTTCCAAATGTGAGACCACTTTGAGAATTGTTCAGTGCCTTCTCTCAGCGAAAGCTAGGACAGAGCAAACCACAGCTTCCTCTTTTGCTGTGCTGGTAGTTTTTTTTTTTTATTATTATTAGCAACACCTCTTTGGTGAAAAACCTCTTTGAATTTCAAGCTCCCTCATTGCTTAGTTTTTCTCTTCATGTGGGCTCCCCAGTCATCTTTCATTTCCTATTTCACAGTTTTATTAACATGATGCTGTATTTCAAAATGTCTGTTTCTTTCCAGGCCTCTTTCTCAAATTGATCATAACTCGAGTTTAGAGGTTATAGATCTCTTATTCAAAGTGCTCAACAGAGTCTTGCCTGAAATGACTTTAAAAGAAGGGTCTCATTTCATCTGGGGATGTCTCTCAAACTAAGTAGGGTCAGGCTTGGATGGGATGCCCACCAGTGCCAATATGAGCTCTATCTTCATGTTGCCAATTCTTGGGATTTTTTTTTTTATCATGAGTCTCGCAATATTTAGTGTTGTTTGTAAAGTCCTAGACTCTGGAGTCATATGGATACTTCAGAATCGCAGCTTTTATTTATAACCTCCCACCCCCACACCTCCCAATTTCTAGCCCTCATGGTTACAGAAAAATTCTGGAAAACCTAAAGGTGCAAAATCCAGAATTATTTAATTGTTGTGCTGAGGACAACCAGTCCTGGCTCAGTACCCTGCTGTGCTAGCCACTGTACAAGCAGACATCTCTGGTGTCCCCCCTCCCCCCCAATTCCAAATGTTTTATTTCTTATAATCCCGTGATCTTTAAGCCAGTGTCGTGATTTGTGGGGGCTGAGTCGTGATTGTGAACACTTGGGGGTGGCGATCCCACATTCCTTCCCTCTCCATTGTATCTCGGCAAGAGGGAGGGTTAGTAAGTAGTTAATTTCCAGAGAGCTGGCTGACCTGCTGTCTGGGAGTGAATTTTTATCCACTTGAACACGAGACACTTTGGAAGTGAAGTTGCATGTGCCTTGCTGCTTTCCCTGGGCTTAGCAAGGGCTGCCAAGATGGGTTTGGAGTGAGGGGCTGAAGGTCAGAAAACGCTCTTCAGAAGGAGCGAGGTTTTATGGCATTTTTTTCTGCAGCCCTCTGTTTGGTAACAAGTGGTTTGAGCACTTGGCACTCTACCCTGTGTCATGGAAAACTGGGCCCACACGGGAGAGCTTTGGGTGCAGGAGGGGGGTGGGAAACCAGCCACTTCCTTTCTTGCCAACACACTCTGTGCCTGTTTCTGATTCAGACTCTCTCACTCAGAAATCATTCTGTACATAGAATCACACAAAGGTAGGGCTGAAGGGGACTTCAAAAGGCCATCTAGTCCCATCCCCTCCCCCCCACGCTGAGACAGGACCTGTAAATCTAGCCCATCCCTGACAGTGTTTGTCCAACCTGTTCTTAAAACCCTCCAATGACAGATTCCACAACCTCCCTTGGAAACCTGTTCTAGAGTTTAACTAACTATCCTTACAGTTAGAAAGCTTTCCTAATACAATACCTAACCTAAATCTCCCTTGCTGCAGATTAAGCCCATTACTACTTCTCTGACCTTCAGGATACATGGAGAACAATTGCTCTCTGTCATCTTTATACCAGCCCTTAAAATATTTGAAAATTATCAGGTCCCCCTTTCTCCCAGTCTTATTTTCTCAAGACTAAACAGGGCCAGTTTCTTTAACCTTTCCTCACAGGTCAGGTTTTCTAAACCTTTGATCAGTTTTGTTGCTGTCCTCTGGATTCACTCCAATTTGCCCACATCCTTCCCAGAACTGGACACAGGACTCCAGATGACGCCTTCCCCGGTGCCAAACCGAGTGGGACAATTCTCTCCCATGTCTTACATACGATACTCCTGTTAATACACCCCAGAATATTAGCCTTGTTTGCAGCTGCATCATAGTGTTGATTCATGTTCAGTTTGTGATTCACTATAACCCCCAGATCTTTGACTGCTGTTGCCAGACCAATTCTCCAATTTGTCAAGGTCATTTCAAATTCTAATCCTGACCTCCAAATGCCTTACAATCCCTCCCAGCTTGTTGTCATCCAGAAAGTCTGTAAGCATCCTCTCCACTCCATTATCCAAGTCATTTATAGAAAAATTAAATAATACTGGACCCAGGACGATCCCTGTAGAGCCCCAGTAGATACGTCCCTCCAGTTTGACAATGCACCACTGATAACTACGCTTTGAGTACGGTCTTTCAATCAATTGTGTACCCACCATATAGTAATTTCACATAGACCACATTTCCCTAGTTTGCTTATGAGAATGTCATATGAGACAATGTCAAAAGCCTTCCTAAAATCAAGATATATTATGTCTACTGCTTTTCCCCTTTCCACTAGGTCATTAACCCTGTCAAAGAAGGCAATTAGTTTGGTTTGGCATGATTTCTTCTTGACAAATCCGTGCTGACTATTCCTTAAAACCCTATTATCCTCTAGGTGCTTACAAAGTGATTGTTTAATAATTTGTTCCAGTGTCTTTCCGGGCTGCAAAGTTAAGCTGACTGGTCTATAATTCCCCGGGCCCTCTTTGTTCCCATTTTTCAAAGGTACAATACCTGGCCTTCTCCAGTTCTTTTGGACCTCACTCCTTGAGTGTCTTTGGTGGCCCCAAGCATCTGGTGTGGCACAAAGCAAAGAAAATTAGAAGAGTGTCCCACCTGACTGCCTATTTTTAAGATGTTCTATCCCATCCCATAGAGTTTAAGGGGCCATTAATCATCTTGTCTGACCTCCTGCATATCACAACCTCTGGACTCCCTCCACATTCAGGTTAGCATCTTTGTACATATCTTTCCAATTCCTTTTTCAAACATACGGGTTTTCAGGTTGTTATTCAGGTCTAATGTGGGGTTTTCAACATCTTTGACGCCAGTGACCCAGCAACCCTTTTTGTTAAGGGAATCACGTCCGCACCCTAATTCCATATACTATAGCCTAGTGGATAGAGCAGTGGACTGGGACTCAGGAGATCTGAGTTTTAGTTCTGGCTCTGCTGGGTAACCCAGGGCAGTCACTTCACCCCTCTCTGCCTCAGTTTCCCCATCTGTAAAATGAGGCTAGTGATGCCCACTTCCCTGGTAAGGCACTTTGGGATCTGCTGATGAAAAGTGTTATGTACAGCTAGCTATTTACTTCTCTGTTTACTATCTTCATATGTAGCACTGAGGAGCTAACTCAAGCAGCTGTGGACTAGTGCAGAAGATCTCAGAGAAAATGAATGGAGAGGAAAAAATTCCCACTATTTAGCTGGGAAACAGAGTTGTGAGGGGACTTGAATATGAAGTATTCAAAATGAACCAAGGATACAGTGGAAACTGATCAACCCCATTTTTAGCCAGTACTGTAATAGAACAAGAACACACTGATGAAATTAAATGATAGTAAACGACAGTAGACTGCAAACCCCCCACCCCAAAACACAGCATCAAGTCTCAAAGCCGGGTCAACTCACTGGGGCTCAAAATAAGTGTAGGCATTCCCGCTTGGGCTAGAGGCCGTGCTCTGAAACCCCCCTCCCTTTCCAGGTTTCAGAGCCTTATTAGCCGGGATGGTGTCTCTAGCCTTTGTTTGCCAGAAGCTGGGAATGGGCAACAGAGGGGTTGGATCACTTGATCATTAACTGTTCTGTTCATTCCCTCTGGGGCACGTGGCATTGGCCACTGTCGGAAGACATGACACTGGGCTAAATGGACCTTTGGTCTGACCCAGTATGACTGTTCTTATGGTTTCCAGCCCGAGCAGGGGCATCTACATGGCTATTTGTATATGTAGATGCCCCTATTTTTAGCCATGTAGCATGACCCTGAATCAATTGATCTGGGCTCTTAGACTCGCTGCGGTAGGGTTTTTTGCAGTGTAAACGTACCCTAGAGCCACTGAAATGCAGCATGTAGCCAAGCTGTGGAATTCACCATACCAGGCGGTAATACAGACACTGCTTTGCTGTACTGTAAAAGTACTGGATGATTTTAATTTGATCATTAATGTTTGTACATAGGTGAGCAAGGGTAAAGTAACCAAGTCTTCTGAGTCCAAGCCTATGCTGTTCACAGCTGGAGTTCAGGTAGGAAGGAACTCCACAAGCAGCTAGCCTCTGTCAGTAGGGAAGTGGAGGGAGGAGGGTCCCCTTTGATGCACTGAGTATTGGCTGTTGTCAAAGGCAGGGCACTAGACAGTAGTATCATATGTCCATGCTGTATATGCATAGGAATACAAGTGTACTGCTGGTGGTATTTTTCTCCATTCACAATCACATGCACCCTACATCTGTGTATTTTAATCATCCGATGTGTAGACCCAAATATCCAATTTCCACTGAGCAGAAATATTGAAAATATCAGAAGCGAAGCAAACCATCCAGACAGTGGGTGTTGCTGTGAATTGAGACTACTGCATCTGAAATATCAACTAGTTTTGCAGTGGGTTCTGCTGATTATTTCACTGTGCACAGTGAAATAATATGGAACAGCTTAATATCTGTTTCACTGGGTTAAGTATAAATATGTTCCACTTCGCTTGGAACACTTGAAGGGTAGAGCTCAGACCACAAAATGCTGTGGGTAGATCATCAAGAAAAGTCTCTCTCATCTGGAAACCCTGAGTTTCAAGTTGTGTCAGCTCATCAGTGCGGTGTGATGAAGTGACAGCTGTCCTTCCAGCTGCAGAAGAACTTGGAAAGCTCACAGAGTTTGGGCTGGATTAAATCTTTTGCCTCATTGAGGGCAAGTGCAAGTTGAATGATGCCTTCTTTTTTCCCACTGCATGCATTTAAAAAAAAATAAGGACACTAGCAAAGATTCCTTGTCATCTATGCCTTGGGCAATGCTCCATAATTAAGGGTTTTAGCCTGTCTTCTTTTAACACCCCCCGTAGAATGTAGGCAGCCTGGAAGCTGTGGGTACACAGTGTGGTTATGATAGTAGGAGAGCTGTTTGTAGTATATAGTTTATTAAATAAAGCCAGCAAACCCTGCCCTCCCCCCACATCTCATTTTAGGGACCAAGATATGGAAATAAGAATCCTGTCTTCCACTGTTTTAATGGAAGCTTCTGGCTTATTGTTAATCATTTATATTGAAGTAAGTGGTGGCTATAGGTTTCAAACTGGAGATGGGCACTTTACAACCCACAGCAAAGCATAGTCCCTGACTCCAATCTGGCAAAGGCAGAGTAGGGGCTGCAAACAAAGACTGAGCTTGTAATCGTGTTGTGATTTTTTTCCCAACGGACCTTGGCTGAGGTTATGTGCATTTCCCTTGGAACCACACACAGCTGTGCTGTGAGGGCCAGAAATATCAGAGCTGTGGGGCCCTTGACACTTCGGGAAGTCGGTGGCTGATCAAGCTCACGGTTGGGAGAATTGCCAGTGATAGCACTAGGGCTGCCCCAAGCTCCCTGCTGGGGAGCTGCCAGTGGCTGTGTGAGCTCCTCTGCTGAGCGGCCAGCGTGATCTCTGGCCATGGAGCATGACGCAGAAGAAAGCACAGGGACCTGTTGCGGCAGAACATCAAAGGTGCCAAAGTCCTGTTTACTTTCCGTGAGACTTGGGTGCCTAATTCACTTCAAAATGGGACTTAGGCACCTCAGAAAATGTCATGCTCCTACTAGGAGCTGATGAAGGAGCTGTCAAATCTGTACTGAACCACACACCCCCTCCACCACCAAAAAACCTGGTTGTATTGTGCAGCAGAGAGCCCTGCTGATTTACCAACCTGCAGAGCTCTGCATGTAGTCTTGCCCTGGCCTGTGGCTTCAGAACAGAGCTCTGTGACTACGCTGGAGCTCCTGGAAACCGATCAAGGCCTTTGACTTGAGGGAGACCTTTGGGCTGTGTGGTGGCTGCCAGAGGAAATGAAGCGTGAGAGAACCTGATGGGGGAGCAGTATCCGCTTGCACCTGGAGGGGGTCCTGCTGAGTTGCCTGTTGCCTTGCCACTCGCAGCAGTGGCCAGCGTCTGCGGCACCAGTTGGGGGGTGGGGCTCACCCGGAGGCAATGCTATTGTATGACAGCCGTGGGGGTGCGTTTGTGCACCTAGCCTGCTAGTAGCATTACCAGCCCAGCTCTGTCCTGGGGCCTCGAGGGAGCCAGTCTGCAGGGCTCACAACATCCAGGGCAAACCCCTGTTTTCTCTCTGATAGGTCCTGAAACGAGAGCAATTCCTGCCCTTCCGGGAGACATGGCCACTCCCTTTATTTAACACAAAGATGACTGGGTCCTTTCTGATCCAGGGGGAAAGTTTCATTTTGGGGGGTGTGGGGAGTGGGCAAGAGTCAGGCATTTACATTTTTTTTAGGCGCGGGGGCATAAATAGTTGCCTGGCCTGGCAAAACATGCTAAGACCAGCCCTGCCCGGTGAATTCCCATAGGCCAACGAAGAGTCGAGCTGGCAACAGCTTCCCATTCCTGCTGAGTTAGACTGGATTGGAATCACCAAGCTGGAGAAAAGGGTCTGTAGCCCACTGCTGAATCTCCGAGCTGGTCTGTCTCAGCAGCACCATGTAGTCTGCAGATTAGCCACGAAGTTTAATTAGCGGATAAACTTCTTTTCTTACGCAGCTTATGAGTGCCCCTTTCCGCAGCCCCTCAATTCCTTCTGGCAATTCTGTACATTGCTGAGCTGTTCTGCAATGCCTAAATGATCTATTTTCTCCCCGTGCTTTCAAGCTGTGGGTCCCTGCAAAGAATTCCTTTTCCCTGATTGTTACTACCTGTATGTGAGCAGATCTCCAATCCCTACCCCCAGTTCTGCTTTTCTTCTAAGTAGCTAAATGTAACCTTTCCTCATGGGCCCTGCTGCCTAGTCCTTTACCCTCTTTCCCACCCTTGCCTGGAGTCTCTTGTTCTTTTATCGTTCATAATGTGGTCTAAACTGGAGGGCAGCAGGCAGGCGATTGAGCTGTAAAGTTACACTGATAGCTGCAGGTGCCGCCGCTCGATAGCCCTCCCAGTAAAGGGGAGCCAGCACTGGCTAGTGGCCATTGTGTAAGTTTGGTAGTTGTTGGTTCTGGGTTCATCGTAGCTCTGCCACTTGCTGGGTGTGTGACCTTGGGTAGGCATTACACCTTTCTCTCCCTCAGTTTCCCTCTCCGCTTAATGGTATACCTATTTTACAGACTGCCTGGGGGCGGTGTAAGGGAAGGGCTTGGTGCTCGCAGCAATGAAGGTGCTACGGGAAGGCAAAGTGCCCCTGCTGTTGTTTAAAAGAGCTTCACAATTGAGTCAAGAGTGTGACTTCCCGGAGGGCTGCTGATTCAGGGGGTCATGTTCCCCCTACACACGTCATTTCTGCTCAGGTTAATATGTCTCGATGATCAGTAGTTCAGGAAACAAAGTGCTGTTGCCGAGGCAAAGTGAAGTGTTAAAACCCCTGTAATTACGAAACAAAACCTAACCCATGGTGCTTACCACAGAGTTAGACGCTGGAGCACAAGCTCAGTGCTACGTCAGAAATAGGGCAGGTCAGTTTGGTGCTTTGTTTTCCCGCCCTGGTTCTTTCCAAGATTTAGGTCTGAGCGTTCTGTGCTAGGGACACGCAGCCACATCTCCTGGCATCTATCCATAAATAAGAGGGGGGACAGGTAGAGAGACTACCAGAGAGAGTGAGGGGGGGAAAGTCTCATGTGTCAGAGGAATAAATTCTACACTACAGAATCTACCACAGTGGGTGACCTAGTTACAACATGTCACACCCCCATTAGTACCCCAGAGCAGACCATTACAATAATCTAGTTTGATCTCCTGCATAACACAGGCCAGAGAATGCTGCCCAGTAACCCCAGCATCAATCCCATAACTTCTGACTGAGTTAGAGGATATTTTAAGACATCCGGTCTTGAGTTAAAGACATCAGGTGATAGCGACTCTACTCCTAGATAAGTTGTTCCAATGGTGAATCACCCTCACTGTTAAAAATGTGTGCCTCTATTTCTAGTCTGAATGTGACTAGCTTTAACTTCCAACTGTTGGATCGTGGTCTGGCCTTTTCTGCTACAGTAAAGAGCTGTTCAAAATCTCTTCCCCCTACAGGTACTTCTACACCAGGTTAAAAGGCACCTATTTACCTTCTCTTGGATAAACTAAATAGACTGAGTGTCTTTGATCTCTCACTATATGGATTGTTTTCCAGTCCTCAGATCATTCTTGTGGCTCTTCTCTGAACCCTTTCCAATTCGTCAACTCCCTTGTTGAAGTGTGGATATCCGAACTGGACACAATATTCCAGTAACTGTCTCACTAATGCTGTGCATAGAGAGAAAAACCACCTTCCCGCTCCTACTTGATATTCTCCTGCTCATACATCCAAGGAGCACGTTAGCCCTCGTAGCTACAGATACTGCGTACAGATGTGGTCTCCTCATCTCAAAAAAGATATATTGGCACTAGAAAAGGTTCAGAGAAGGGCAACTAAAATGATAAAGGGTTTGGAACGGGTCCCATATGAAGCGAGATTAAAGAGGCGAGGACTTTTCAGCTTGGAAAAGAGGAGACTAAGGGGGGATATGATTGAGGTATATAAAATCATGAGTGATGTGGATAAGGGAAAGTTATTTACTTATTCCCATAATACAAGAACTAGGGGCCACCAAATGAAATTAATGGGCAGCAGGTTTAAAACAAATAAAAGGAAGTTCTTCACACAGCGCACAGTCAACTTGTGGAACTCCTTGCCTGAGGAGGTTGTGAAGGCTAGGACTATAACAGCGTTTAAAAGAGAACTGGATAAATTCATGGTGGTTAAGTCCATTAATGGCTATTAGCCAGGATGGGTAAGGAATTATGTCCCTAGCCTCTGTTTGTCAGAGGGTGGAGATGGATGTCAGGAGAGAGATCACTTGATCATTAACTGTTAGGTTCACTCCCTCTGGGGCACCTGGCATTGGCCACTATTGGTAGACAGGATACTGGGCTAGATGGACCTTTGGTCTGACCCAGTACAGCCGTTCTTATGTTATGTTCTTACAGCATCACATCAGGGGCTCAGGTTCGATTGGTTGCAGAGCCACAGTTTTTCAAGATACAGCTCGCCAGTCTCGAAGTGTGACCTACATACTTTGTTCTTAAACGTATGTTCTGGCTGTGTTAAATGCACGCTGTCCTGATGAACCCACCTCACCAAGCAGGTCATTGTGTATACCTGATCTGTCCCCATCATTATTTACTGTTCTACCAATTTGTGTCACCTGCCGATTTTATCAGCAATGATTTGATCTTTGCTTCCAAACCATTGACAAAGCTATTTAACAGCAATCAGCTGAGAACAGAGCCCTGCAGAACTCCACTAGCAACACCCCCCGCAGATAATGATTTCCCCTTTTACCTACTTTTCGTACTCTATCAGTTAGCCAGTTGTGAATCCATGGGCTGCACTGATTTTTCTATACAGCTATTTTTATCAGAATGTTATGTAGGACTAAGTCAAATGCCTTATAGAAGTCCAAGTAGATTGTCACCAGCGTTGCTTTTATTAACCAAACTTCAAGTATGAAAAGACCAATCTTCCATAAAACCATATTGCTTGGCATGAATTACATTACCGTCTTTTAATTCTTCACTGATTGTATCCTACTTTAGTCTTTCCATGATTTTGCCTGGGAGTGAGGTCAGGCTAGCTGACCTATAGTCTCCGGAGACATCCCATTTCATGTTTTTAAACAGCAGTACAACGTTGTTTTTTTTCCCCATTCTTCTAGAACTTCCCCAGTGTTCCAAGATTTGTTAAAAACCAACATGAATGATTCAGAGAGTGCGTCTGCTGGTTCTTTTATATTCTTGGGTGCAAGTTATCCGGTCATGCAGATTTAAAAATATTTATCTTTAATGGTTGCTGTTTAACATCACCCCTAGTTACTGATGGAATAGAAAATATATAATTGTCACTGTAAGGTATGAATACATCATCCTGCTTCTTTCCACTCACAGAAGAGAAATATTTGTTGGCTTTTCTCCATCATGATTAATAATTTCATCGTCTTTATCTAGAACTGGACCTATCCCATTGCTATGACTTTTGCTGATATAGTTGAAGAATTCCTTTTAGTTGTCCTTAACCCTATTGGTCTAAAGTTTTTGTTGATACCTTTAGCTTCCTTTATCAGTTGTCTGCATTTCCCAGCTGCTGAGGTGTACTCCTGGCTATCTGCATCCCCATTTTTTCCATTTAATAATTTTAAAAAAATATTTTATATTGCAGCCTTTACCTTTCCTCTTAACTAGGATGGTTTTTAACCAAATAATCCTCCTTTCTTATTTATGGAATTTTGCAGTCTTTTTGGAGCATCGAATAAAGCATAGTTAAACAATTGCCAACTATCATTCACATTTTTATATTTAAATATTTCCTTCCATTCAATTTTGCATTTCATACTCTATATCACTGGGTCCCCTAGCACAGGCAGATGTTCAAATGTAGGTGGGACCTTATAAAGGATGAGAGAAGAGAGACCTCCCATTTTTATCTTTATATCCCAACTTCTGCCTGGCAGCTGTGGGTCTGCCCCACATGTGGGGAGTTTGGATCCAGAACCAGTCTGGTATTTGAACTGTTTCTAATGGCTCCAAACCAGAAAATATACAGCTCTGCGCTTTTGAATCTCATGGCTCAGCCTCATCTTCAGTAGCTCAGTCTACTGTTATTTAAGGCTGTGTGTACTACCGCTGTGTGTAGTCGATGCAGAACAGGACGCCAGTGAAGCTCGCAGCCAGAAGACATCATGACACGGTACCTTGGAGTAGCCATGCTGCCATTGTTCTCCAGAATCTCTCATCTCAGGGATGTGATCTTCATGGCAGTGTGTGCCCAGAAGAGAGGGTAATGTTCACTGCAAACAGCTCCCCTGATCCTAAAACAATCAGCTGATTTAGCTAGCCACATTGCGTGTTGTTTGCTACAGTGCTTCTCATTTGCAACTGCAGATCAAGAGCCCACTAAGGGCTTAACTGCAGCAGCTTTCATCCGCTTATCACTGTCGCCCCACCGAAACAAAATCAGATGTGTACTAATAGGAAGCAGTGGGTGACAAACAAACAATTTTCTGACATTTAAGATAGGCTCTTGGTGCTTTTGTCCTGCCCACAAACTCACCAAAATGAGCACTGTTGCACTAAGCACAGTACCTAGCACTGAAAAAAGGGATAGCTGCACATGCTCTTTAGCCTCAGTTGTGCAACTGCTGACTGTCTGAAGGTTTATGAAATAATACTGTCTGCCAGTTATACATTCAGTAGTGTGCCACCCAAACTGGTACCATCCAACATGTGGGGTTAAAACATAGGTTATAGAATGAGGGGTAGAAGAACAATATTAATGCAGGAAGCTTAAACCACAGTGTGTGGTTTTGATTATAAATGATCAATAATAAATATGAGTGACAGCCTACTTCACCCAGAGATCTCAGAGCACTTTCCAGGCATTCTGGAAGGAAGGTAAATATTGGAATATCCGTTTTACTCACGGGTGAGGTGATTCACAGACAATGTGAAGGACTTGTCCCAGGAACCCCACACAATCATTGGCAGACAGAAATAGCCCCTTTTGTCTCCTGCTCCAACCCCCCACTCATAACACCTACTAACATTTTCTCTCCCCTCCTTCCTGAGTCTAGGGTTCTCTTGTACTTTAGTAACAATTAAACAAATGAAAACTGTCATATCAATGGGAGATGGAAGTAATGCGTCTCACCTGGGAGGCTCAGCTGATAGGAAATCTGCGGCACTATCCCAGTTGGTTGTAAGTAGGCAGCTGGCTTTGACATAGGTGAGAAATTGAGCCTTTCCATTGTACTGATAGCCAGGATATGGATATGACACTCCAAAAGTTTGAGATGATTTTTCCTGCTCCATTTGGTACAGCTAAGTGGGTCAAGGCATCATCTCCCAGCTGTTTTATTCATCTCCTCCTTCTGGGCTGTTAGTAACATTTCATATCTTGATGGGCATGCACTATATTTAGGTGGTGCCCAACAGTGAAGCCAATGGCCAAATAAAGTACTACTCAGGTGGAGGAGGGATGGCCTCCGATCAGGCTGGGCGCTTTTGGGGATGGGAGGTTTATGATACAGTTTTGTAGGCCCAAGAAAATAGCTTTTAATTCACTTGTCCCTCTTCAGTGACAGATCTTATTGTCTCAGCCTAGGGGTATTGGCAGAACAGGGTGTGCTTTAGACCCTGTCTACAATGGCTGACCAGCTGAGCTTAAAAATTTGGTATAAACAGAGCCAAACTACTAGCTATGGACCCAAGCCAGAACATCAGCTCCAAACCACCTGGAACTGCTAGGAAGTTAAGGCTTGGGACAAACTGTTCTCTAGTTCAAACAGCATAATAAAGTCATGCAGTAATGAGGCCCATACCTAGACTAGAACACAGTCCTGACATGATTGACCTCAGCTTGGCTGGCCATTGTGGGCAGCATCAGAACTCCACTGGGACACAACCAAGTTTAACAGCGTAGGTAGGACCTCAGTGATCGGGGTGGTTGGGGCGGGGGAACTTGGAGGAGCTTAAGGAAATAGCGCTGGGTTCTGGTGGCTTTTTGTCTTTATATATAAAGAAACATAGGTTATGAGGGGTTCCTGCATGGGTTTCCAAAACCTCATTCACTGCAAAGCATTGCTTCAGCGAACGACTGTGGTGAGCATCTTCAAAAGGCAGGCAGGTTGCTGGGGTTGGCGTCAAGGTTTTGAGGACAAGTCTGACAACCATTCGAGTGGTAGGAAGTAGAATTGAGCCAGAAGGCTGGGAAAAGCCTGCTTGCATCCGCTGCTCAAATATATTTTACTCCGCAGCTGGAGAACTGGCATGGCTTTTCCCATCACACAGTGTGCGCGCTTTTGGACCATTTTGATCCCTGCAACGTGTTGAATGCCTAAAAGTCTAATGAATCACTTAGATATGCTGCAGTCATTTTTACCTTTGAGGGTTCAGGCATTATAGAGCGGGGGGGAGGGGAGCAAAAGTTTAGGCTGTGAACTGTGCAGATCAGTAGGATTCAAGAGGGAGCCTGCTCAGCCATCTTGGCTGACTCCTGATGTTCAGCTTGGGGTCATGCTGAGTACCCTGGTGACAATAAGCATCCTAGCTGTTGGCTGCCCATGCAACCCAACCCTGATTCTTTGGGGTTCTCTCATCGCTAGTTAGTCAATGAAAGGAGTCGCATGGGGTGGGAGTGGAAGGATGGTTTGAGAGGAGACTTTGGATCTCTGTTCCAGGGGATGTGTATTCCCTGCCTCAAAATTCACTGCTTCTCTGCTCTCTCACTGACTGGCTGTGCTCGCATTATGTAGGTGGAATGATGGCACCAGTGATCTATGTAGCAAGCCATCAAAATGGCGAGCTGCTTATTCCATGTGTATTGATCTTATTAGCACTGGGGTAGCCCTGAGAGACCCCAGCTGAGACTGGGGCTCCATTGTGCTAGCCATTGTACAGAGACATAGCCCCTGTCCCCAGCGTTCACACTAGGCAAGCCAATGGAGGTGCTGTTATCCCCATTTTACAGCTGGGGGAGTTGAGGCACAGGGCAGTTAAGTAACTTGCCCAAGGTCACATTGGCATTGAACCAAGCTCTGTGGGTCCCAGTGCCTTAAACCCCAGACCATCCTGCCTTTCTTTTGCTCCTGCTCCATGGCCAGGCCCATGTCTAGCTTTCAAAGCAGACAACTGCCAAGGTGGGACTGCGCAGCGCTGCCAGCGTAGGCTGTTGGAAATTGGTGACAGTGGAGCAGGCAGGTTTGTGCTCTAATGTGGTTACTCAGCACCCAGCTAAATGGAGGATGGGAACCCTCCCCTCTTCCACCCTCTTAACCCTTTCCTAACTCAGGGCACCTGCTCTCTTGGCCTGGCCAGCGTGTCTGGATCATGGGCATGGCCTGTGGAGGTTACAGTTGCAGCCCATGGCTGAGCTTCTAGCTGCTCACTTAAAAGCACCTAATGTGCCTGCTGCCTTTATGTGGGAGGAGCAATCTTGCATTAGAGAGGGTGGGCGGAAGCTCTTTGAGGTTTGCTGATTCTGGCTCAGGGTTTTCAGATTCAGGCACGTATGAGTAGATCTCTCACTGCTAGGGTGATGCAGGCGTATAAAGGCAGAGCCGGCTTCCCTCCTGGGGCTCAGTCTGCGGCTGGCACAGCCGGATTTAGCAGCCGCATGAAAGAGGAGTTCCATAGCCAGGGCGGCCCAGCCATTCCACTGCCCACCATGCAGCAGAACCTGAATTATGTCTACCCCCAGATCTTTTGGGTGGACAGCTGTGCCAGTCCCACTTGTGCTCCATCGGCGCCCATTGCCACCTGCCCGCCACCCGTGCCGGAGAGGAGGAGGAGAAAACAGAGCAACAAGAGGGATGGCACATGCCTCTGTTTCTTGGTGGTGTTTTTGCTGGTCCTGCTGGCCCTCGCTGGAGTGGGGCTGGGGATGTTTCAGATTGTCCAGCTGCAGAAGGAACTGGCTGAGCTCCGAGAGGTAACGTCTGTCTGGTTATTAATAGATATAGAAGTGTCCAGCAATGGGACCCTTAGTGGATGTAAATTGGTGGAACTGGATTGAAGTCAATGTCCACTTGCCCCAGCTGAGGATCTGTCCCTATTACTGATTGTTATTTTACATGCCGTGGTCACTTACTAGGTGTGAACTTGTCTCTCTCCTGTTTTGACAGTTAACCAGCACTGGACATGTTCCTTCGTCTATGGAGAAGCGCATAGGTGAGCCATCCTTACCCAGCAAGTCAGTGTGTGTGGGAGAACCCGGGTCAGGAATTCTGTGAATGGCAGCATCTCTGCACTTTCCCCCTTCCTGTCCCCCACCGCGCCTTCAATTCGGGTGGCAGATGGCAGAGTTACATCAGTGAGGCTCTGATGCTTTTTAGATGACATGTTCACTCCTTTGGCTGTAGCAGTAACTGTGCATGTCATGGGCTTGTGGGGGCCAGTAGGGGTCTCCCTTCTGCTTGAGGGCTAGAAGAAAGCTGGCCTGATGCAGGCAGCCTGTGGGGAACATTGATTAGAGATGGACCCAGCCCTAGATCTGAACACACATAAACATTTCGAGAATTCAGATTCCCTTGGATTCCAACTCTGCAGCCAGGGTCCCTCCTTCTCCTTTCTTGGATGATGCATGTGATAGCCTGAGCTTCACTGTAAAGGTGGGATTCTGGTTTTCTTGCCATGCTGTGAGAAACAGGTATAGGGAGAGAGGAGGAGAAAGGAAAATGGTAGCAGATGGGTTTCCAACATTACTATATTATTATTTCCTCTTGATTACTTTGACTTTTTGCCTCTTTTAAAGTGCAACTTGATTTTTTTGAGTATCTAGTGTACAAGCTGTATTGTTGTAACTAAAACTGGCTGAGCATTCTCTGACCAAATGTTTTCCATCTGGAAAATGTTACCTCAAAATCGCAACTTTCTGGATGAATGTGTTAATTTCAGTGCAGTTTTGTTTAGAAAACAGTTTGAAAGGAAGTATCTTGAGAAATCATTCTGCCTCTGTCTTAAAATTGTAACTGAGTTAAAACGGATGCATTTTACTTCCATTTGTCCAAAGATTTGATTAAGTTCAACAGAATCACTCTGAGTCTTCAGTGGCCTTCTACATTTAGATGTTGCAAGGCTCCTACTCTCTAGGGACATGGAAATGGTCTTATCAGAAAAGACCAATGATCTGCAGCTGATTGTGCAAAGCTGGATTATACCATATGGAGGGAGAAAGAAATTTCTACTTGAGCCCATCTGGGAATCAGTTTGGCATCTTAAAGTGATCTGATAGCCCTTGTATTTTTTCCTAGCTATTCTAGGTACAGATGTTGCTCTGAGTCTTATACATTAACTACCCAATCCTCTTTTTTTAACAAATTTACCAAGCTATGGTGTATACCTGAATGCGGTCCTGCAGCAGGTAGTATCACAGGTTAATTATGCCTGGCTGATGAAGTATATCCCCTGATCCATTGTAACTGTGTGTCTCTCTGTAATTCCCCGGAGGGGACCCCCTTCCTAGTCTTAATTTCCTCACCGCGTTTTCTCCCCAAAGCCTGAAGCTGTCTCCTTTCTCCATTTTAACACAGGACTTCCGAATGTAACAGCAGAGAAGAAGGTGATCAGGAAGGCAGCACATTTAACAGGTATGTGACACAGTGTAAAGAGTCAGCATGCCGGGGAAAGAAATGGCCACAAGAAGCCGGATGTGGATGGGGAAAGTGGTAGCTGGGTTACTTCCTAGCTAGTCATCTGGCTATCGAGCAGCAGAGTTCCCTTTGCATCATTCGCCTTCCAGGATTGACATGTGAGACTCAAGGGTTCTGATTTACTCCCACTTCTTTCCCCATTCATTTCATCTGGTACTTTTACCTTTATATGGGTTTTTTACTTCACTTTTGGGCTGAGTAACCATGTGGCCTGGAGACTGTAGAGCATTTGACATACATGAATGAACAGTCCCCTGGCTCTGAGTTTGGCAGGCATCATGCCTGCTTTACAGGAAGAAGTTGAGGTTAAGTGACTTGCCTATGACTGGTGTGACTTGAAAACTGTGCCTCTGTCTAAATGCTTCTTGTTGATCTTTATTACTAGGCAAAGCTGATCAGAAAACCCTTCCTCTGGAATGGGTGGCCACCCTCGGGCATGCCTTCACCTCCAATATTCAATACAGACACCGCAGCCTAGTGATCAATGAAACAGGCCTATACTTTGTGTACTCCAAGGTGTTCTTCCGAGGCAAGATCTGCAACAACCTGCCCTTAGACCACATGGTTTTCAAACAAAATCCAGCCTACCCAGCTAGCCAGGTGCTAATGGAGGACAGAAAGATGAACTACTGTGCGGCTGGAAAGATGTGGGCCAGGGGCAGCTACCTGGGGGCATTGTTCAACCTCACCAAATCAGACAGCTTGTATGTCAACGTCTCCGAAACAGCTCTGGTTAATTTTGAGGAATCCAAGACATTTTTTGGTTTATATAAACTTTAGAGCTGGCCACCAAAGCATTGCTTTCAGCAAATATGCACTAGGACTGATATTAACAGGAGTTGGGTACTGTACGGTATAAGAAATATTCTGTCCGTAGGACTAGTCTAATACTGTGCTGGGCTAGCAAGGATCTAGCTGGAAGAAACTCACCAAGCATCCCTTGTTTGGCCTTTGACATGTGACAGCCAAACTGACTTGGAAATGGATCTCCAAGGATTAAAACTTTCACCTTGTGAACTACTTGGATCACCCTGGGAGAACCTTAAGTGTAGCTGAAAAAATCTAGCATGCCAAAGGCCTCCTTTAAACTCACTACTCACTCAAGGAGAGTGTTTACTACCTGAGAAGAAGCTGATGCATTGGGCTCAGTTCTGCTCTGTTACATCTATGAAAATCCCGTTTGCCCTACTAAGGACAGCATTTGGGCCCCTGCAGAGATAGTGTTTGGGTGGATCTCCACAGGACTGGGGAGTTCACTGCCTGGCGCTGGATGCGATCATTGCTGGGGTGGGGGGAGATTTATATTATGTATGGCCATTTAGCACCTTAACTCTTTGCTTTTGCAGGTGCTCCAAGTGTCTGCAGGGTATGTCAGAGTAGTAGGGTTTTTTAAGTTATTTGCCATTTTTATCCTCAAATGTATCCCCCTCCCCTCCTCACATTTGACTTAGAAATTGGCGTAATTCCCAGGACCAGATTTTATTCCCAGGGCTCATCTGGGCCGTGTTCTATAGAGGATAACAAGCAATAATTACATGGATAATTTGGTATACAGAAGTGTGGAGGGAGGGAAGACCCTGTCTTTAACTGCTTCTCTGCCAAACAGCACGTGGTGGGTATCCAGCATCCCAGCACAGCTGACTCAGGCAAGGTCCAGCAGCAAGGAAGAGTGCTGGAGAGAATTTAGAGCACAGCATGGTGGGGTTACACCCAGAACTCCCACGTAATCCTGGGTGGGGATCTATTGAGGTCTGTAGTTTAGGAACCAGGAATGAATGTGTCTGAAAAAATCCAGAATTGTTCCTGGGGGTTATGAAAGTCTCTGTATCCCTTTCTCCCAGCAGCTGGGAGGGGAGGTGCTCTGAGCACAGCCCTTGTCCTGTTCTGCATTCAGGAACTTTGAGGTGACCATCCAGAGATGGATTTGGATCTGAGCTCTCCCTGCCTCCCCCCAGGTGGGTGATGTTTGCAGCTGGGGAGCTAGTTTAGGCCCATCTCTAAAATAGTCCAGGACACCCCTCACTGCAGAGTCCCTGGAGATCCTGGGTGATGGAGGGGAATTCCAGCAACCCTTGAGTGATGGGGCAGGTTGCAAGGGCCATGCATCCATCTGGGCGACCTCATAAGGCTCCTCCTGGGCCCTGGGGTTGCTGTGGTGCATGCTGGGCAGCCTCTGCCTCCCCTGGGGGGTTCTGCCTGCAGGCTTCGCTCCTTGGAACCAGGCAACAGCTGTCAGGGAACGAGGCAAGGATGGGAGCTTCCAGAGAAAGGTGAGGAGAGAGCAGCCCCCTCCCCAAACCCAGCCCTCCTGGCTCCCCTGCCCATCCCCCTGGCTCCAGGCCACCCCAAACCCAGCCCTTCCTCCAGTAGCCCCTGGTACTCACAATAGATCTCAGCACCTTCCCCTGAGCTCCCCAGCCTCCCCAAACCACCTCAACACATCCCTCACCCACAACATGGCTCTCTTACCCCCTCCTCACACATCCCCAACTCACCCCAGCAGCCCCTCAGCCTTCCACGGCTCAACCAGCTGCCACATAACCCCCCAGACCTTCTCCCACCATGGCTCCTCAGCCCACCACAACCCACCCCTGGCTCCCCAGCTCACCCAAACCCCGCCCCCGGCTCCTCAGCTCACCTTCCTCCGGCTTCTCAATCTCCCCCAGCACCTCCTACAGCCTCCCACGGCTCCTCAACATACGTAGCCCATCCTAGCACCTCCGCTGGCTTCCCACCACAACCCATCCCCCACATAATGCTCCAGAACTTCCCCCACCTCCACAGCCCACCCAGACCCTGTCCCCAGCCTCCCATGGCTCCCTAACCTACCTTAGCACCTCCCCTGGCTTCCCAGCACAACCCAGCTCTCACATAACCCCCCCAGAACTTCCCCCACCTCCACAGTTCCTCAGCCCACCCTAGCTCTGCCCCCAGCCTTCCTAATCCACCCTAGCACCTCCCCTGGCTTCCCGCCCCCCCCCCGAGCCTCCCAGCCTCTGCACCTCCCCAGTCTCCCCAATCTACCCTGCACTTACCTCCCCTACAGCACCTCCCCCAGGCTTCACCTCCGCAGCTCCCTAGCACTCCAACCCATCCCAGCACATCTCCTTGGCCTCCTCTCACTCCCCAATGCAACTCAGCTCCCACATGACCCCCCAGATCCTCTCCTAGCCTTCCACAGCTCCCCAAAACATCCCACTGCCTTCCCTAGTCTCACCAACTTCTCCCAGCCTCCCATGGCTCCCCAAATACATGCTCCCCAAATACATCTCCAGCCCCCCCCCCCAAACTCAGTCTAGCTTCTCCACTGTTACCCACCACTCTCTGTTACCTTCAAGCATCCACCCAGCTCCCCGGGACCCATCTTCCAGGTCCCCAAGCCTCACAACTCTCCTTGACTCCCCAGGTCCCCCTCAGCCCTCCATGGCCCTTCATCCCTCTTTATCTATCCCCTCACCCCTTTGGTCCTTCACAAGGACCAGGTGTCCCCTGCACTCTCTGGGGAGGGTAGGTTGCCAGGCTGCCTCTACCCCGTACTGACTCACTGTCAGGTGAGACCAGCTAGTCGTGGGGGAGGAAGGGGACAGGGTGGGACCACACTTGGGGAGCGGGGTATTGCGTGGAGGAGGAGAGAACTAAAACAGTATAGTGGGGGAAGGAAACAAAATCACTATTTCCTCTCTGGGGGTCTTCCCGATCTGGGTCTCCTAACAAACCCACTCCTGCCACAAATGTCCCTGGCAGAACACCTCCAAAACCTGGCAGTTGTGTGAAGGTTGGTCCCCATCCAGGGAGCCCTAGTATTCAGCAAACCAGCTGAGTGCTCACCCCTGCTTTCTCTAACCCCAGGGGCATGCTGGAGGAGCCATTGCATTGACATAGGATGGCTGTTGTGAGTACGAGGGAGGGTCCAGAGTTTGCAGGATATGTCCAATTAGTGCTTAGTCTGGGAACAGGTGCAATATTAGTATACCCAGGAGAAGCAGAGTGCAGAGCTGCTCAGAAGCTGTGATCAGAGTCAACGTACAGCAGTGGGTACAGACCAGACTGCACCTGAAATCAAAATGGGCAAAGCCAACCATTCTTCCCCTGACTAACCTCCACTGACCATACCTGATATAAAAGCCCGGCTTGTATTTATGCCCCAAGTACTATGTCTCAAATGCCCTTCCCGGAATGAGAATATAGTCTCAGTTAGTTTTCATTGGTTGACTCCATGTTCCATCACTTGGCTGTACTGGTTTTTACTGGCACCTCCACAAAGGACGGGACATGTTGGCGAGCACTATGTGTTCACTACCAGAAGTACTATTTTTGGCCTAGGTAGTAACTGAAAACCAGGACTTGAAGCTTGCTGAACAGGTTGCAGCATAATCCCAGACTGTGAGTAATTAATGTGACACAAAGCAATGTAGCAGTCAAGCAGGCAATCCGTTTAAACTATTGATGTATTATTCCCTATAATATATATCTATATGTACAGTATAAATAATGTTATTTTTATAAGTGTGATTGGCTTCATCTCATTCATGTGATAGGAATGTGGATTTCATGAGAGCTAAGCACTAAACCTTCTCTCCTCAACAGTCTTCATTATACATAGGGCAGAGAGGCGTTCTTCCAAATGCCAGGATGTTCAGATCCAGATTTTTTTTTTTATGGGCTATTAGAAAGATTGGATCCAGCCATGGAGTCCAGATCTCAGTTCAAATTCCAGTCCCCCTCCAATCCTGCCAAACACACCCCATTGGGTGTTCTAGTGTGGTCTGGCTCATGGCAGAAGTATGGGGCAGGTGTGAAATTGGGAATTGAGCTCCTCATAGGCTGAGTGAGTTCCAAGCTTGGGATTTATTTCAATCTTTGCCAGCTGTAAGTGTTTAGGTGGGTGGAGGATAGGCGCATGATTTTAATTGTTGGAAGAAGCCACATGGCATCAAGGTGTGAATTGGGCATATCGGCTATCAGGTGGCTGTGCACCACTCCTCAGGGCAGCGTGACTATGGAGGCTCATCTCCTGGTGATTGTTTGAGCGGGGAAGGAGAATGAAAGTGGGTAAAACAATAAGGAAGAGATGAGCCCAAGCCACAAAATATGGCTCCAGATCTAGTTTTTGAACACCGTGCCGTTTGGGAGAGAAGTGGAGATAGGGTTTGCTCTGGGGACCTTGGGGGAAGCAGTGGGGTCTATTAGTTAAGACACTGGGAAGGGTGGCGGGGGGAGGCTCAGGTAGACCTAGATTCTAGTCCTAGCTCTGCTATTGACCTGCTTTGTGATCTGGGGCAAGTTGTCTTTCCTCCCTGTCCTCTCCCCTTTCATCTCTTTTGAGTATAAACTCTTTGGGGGCAAGGACTGTCTCCTACAGCACTTAGCATAGTGGGGTCTTGATCTCACGTGATGCTATAATACAAATAATAACAACTGGGCTCCAGGGACCCATGCAGATTTCCTCTGACTCTGGTCCTTTTAATGCCCTAGTCTGCAATCAGCTGAACAGCCCTTTAATTTCCTGAAGTCACCACATCATTGGCAGCGTCTGTACTGGGGGCCTGCTGATTTCTCACTCTCCCCGCCTGGGCGAGGCCAAGAGAAGCAGTTCCCGCACCAGAGGCTGTCGGTGGCGGGTGGTCCATGGAACACTTGCTGGTGGTCAGTAGTGAGCTGGGTGGTGATGTGGTCCTGGTTCCTTCTCTTTGCACCACATTCAGAGACAGCTAGAATTACACCAAGGGCTGGATTCACAAGGGAGACTTAGGCACTAAGGCTAACGGTCAAGTGTCGCTGGCAATCACAAAGCTATCGCTCAGCAGCCATTTAAACCCAAGTGCCTGAATTTCTACCCAGGGACATGGGCACAACTACCGAAGTCCTGACAGCGCTGAGCTGCTTGGCACCTAATTCACTCCTAAGCCCCGGTAGGATCCATCAGCTAGACGGTCCCCTGCCTAGCTCCCCAGTGGGGCCTGATGTAGGAGATATTCTAAGAGCACATCTGAAAGCAGGCCTACAGGATCAGGCCCTATACAAAGCACAGCTAAGGAGGGGATGGGGATGGTGTTCCCTCCCCCCATCCTCAGTTCAAACATTCACCTGGGATGTAGGAGAACCAGGTTCAAATCCCCCCTCTCCCTGATTAGGAGCAGAGGCATGAAGGTGGGTCTCCCGCATTGCAGGTGAGTGTAATAACTGCTGGCCTGGAGCGTAGTGAGATGGGGTACTGCTCCTTTCTCTGTTAGCAACTGTTCCACTTTGTATAAACAATTCAATAGTCATTGAGCCAGCGAGAAGGAGAAACTGCAGCCGACCGGTCAGGGCAGTGAGATGGGAGATCTGCTCTGAAGTTGGCAGAGGCGGGATTTGAACCCCCGCATCTCAGGTGTGTCCTGTAACCAGTACGCTATGAGGGTTCATGGGAAAGGGCTGCCTTAGACACCTAATTCCAGGAGGGGGGTCAGAGACGTGACTCCTGAGCAGTGACAGGTACCTAACTGCTTTTAAATGGTAGGGCCTAGGCTAAGAACATAAGAGTGGCCATACCAGGTCAGACCAAAGGTCCATCTAGCCCAGTGTCCTGTCTTCCAACAGTGGCCAGTGCCAGGTGCTCCAGAGGGAATGGACAGAACAGGCAATCATCAAGTGATCCATCCCCTGTCGCCCATTCCCAGCTTCTGGCGAACAGAGGGTAGGGACACTATCCCTTTCCTTTCTGGCTAATAGCCATTGTTGGACCTATCCTCCATGAATGTATCTAGTTCTTTTTTGGACCCTGTTATAGTCTTGCCCTTCACAACATCCTCTGGCAAGGAGGCTATCCCCCTTTCCTCTGCCTTTCCAACAAGACAGATTAGGCATGTCCTTGCTCAACAGCAGGCTGGCTTTGGGGAATCCCTTCTGTCAGCACCTCTCTCCCCGTGTGCTGTCTGGGGAGTTGGGCCGCCTCACTCAGGGTTGTGAATTCCACTAGGCGGCAGAGCTCCTAAATGTTGAGTGTTGCAGCACCAAAGTCTCCCTGGTCACTCTAGCCCTAACGAGCTTCCTAACATCACTGGTTGGGGTGGGGAATTATTCAAGAGGCCACAGGGAAACACGTGTGTGGAATACTACATTAAGATATGGCCTACTCTTTGAAAAAGTTTGTGATTGCCCAGGTTAGTCAGGTCCTTCCCTCCCCCTCCCCCTCCCCCCCATGAGCAAAACTCAAGTTCAGCTCAGTGACATGTGAAGGGTGGTTTCCTTTTGCTTGATTCTGGGAAGTGCACTTCTGTGAAAGTGGACTGGCTAGTAAAGTGCAGTGGCTGCACTGTGGCCAGAGCTGATTGGGCCGGCCCTGCTTTAGCAGCTGAGACTGTGAAATAGAGAGTTCCACTTTTTTTTCTCATAACAGAATTGACCACCACAGTGTGGGAAATCACGTGTCCTATCTATGCCCTACCATCTCCCCTTATGTTATGCTATAGAGCAGGGGTAGGCAACCTATGGCATGGGTGCCAAAGGCGGCACGTGAAGTGATTTTCAGTGGCATTCACACTGCCCGGTTCCTGGCAACTGGTTCGGGGGGCTCTGCATTTTAATTTAATTTTAAATGAAGCTTCTTAAACATTTAAAAAACCTTGTTTACATACCACAATAGTTTAGTTATATATTATAGACTTATAGAAAGAGACCTTCTGAAAACATTAAAATGGATTACTGGCATGTGAAACCTTAAATTAGCGTGAATAAATGAAGACTTGGCACATCACTTCTGAAAGGTTGCTGACCCCTGGTCTAGAGGAATCAGAGAGCTCAGGGCATGACATGATGTTTATCACTTGTAGATGGAGCAGGTGGCTGCTTTGAATCCAGCCTTGGCTAGTAGGGAGTAATCGTTGTTACCAGCTGCTGAGTGATCTGCTGGAGTTGGTGGCCTCAACTATGTTCCCAGTGGACAAGTATCCAAATGAAAAAAATCCCCCAAATTGTAAGAAGGGCCAGCTCCAGGGTTTTTGCTGCCCCAAGTAGAAAGGGGGAAAAAAAAAAAAGCCGCAGTCGTGATCTGCTCTACCACCCCCGCTTCAGTTTTCGGGGGCAATTTGGCAGCTGGTCCTTCGCTCCGAGAGGGACTGAGGGATCCGCCGTGGAATTGCTGCCGAAGAGCCGGACGTGCTGCCCCTCTCCTTGGCCGCCCCAAGCACCTGCTTGCTGGGCTGCTGCCTGGAGCTGGCCCTGTGCCTGGAGCCGGCCCTGATTGTAAGTTTAGGCATTTCTGCAGAGAATGCAAGGGTTGAATGGCCCATGCAGAGCAAACCCTTTCCCCATCTCTAGAGGTGGTCTCTCTAGGACAGGACTGAATCATGTTGCTGAGATATAGGTTATGAGGTGCAAATTTACAGTGTTATATGGCTTACTTACCTCTTCTGTGGATTTAATCCTCCAGCTTGTATCAGCACCCTATTCATACACATGTGTAACAAAAATCTTATCGCACTTTTCATCTGGAAGGCTCCCAAAGGTTTTTGACAAAATGCCACACGTTCATGGGCCAGTTCACCCAAACCTGTCATGCAGCCACTTCTAGTGCAGAATGTTCCAGCTGCTATTACAGCATACAACAACAGTGTGAGGGAAGAAGTGATGAAAGACAAAGCTCTTTTCCAGCTGAAATTGCTAGGGGAATGTAGACAGGGAGATTCTAATTAGGATGGGTCACTGGGTCTAACAGGCCTATATTTGCAGAAAATACTATGAGATCTTCAATTGCCATGAAGGGCAGGACTTAGTGTTTCCAACTGATCCAAAGGCTCCCTCCCCAGTAGCGTATTCCAATTAACGCTATGCTGAGTACTGGATTAAAGGGAAGAATGTCACCTGTTGAATCACAAGCATCACTTCTTACAGCTGCCTGGGATCGCTAGTACAGCCATGGTCAGACAGAGCCCAAACCCTCACTTTGCTGATGAGATCTGATTAAAGTGTCAGTGTTATTTCCTTAGGTGATTAGCCCTCTTTCCAATCAAGCAGTGTTCATTTCCTGGATAGCGGGACCCATAATGGTTTTGAAAAGAAGTAGAGCAGAATTACCCCTTGAAGAGCTCTGTGCTGGAATATGGCCCTTAGAAACCGAGGGAGATCTCTAGATGGGTGAGAAATCCCAATTCCCTGGGTGTTCAGATGGGCTGTGGGCCCAGGCAGATTACCATATGGGCCCATGAGCCCCAGCCAATTTGGGGCCCCTGGAAAAATCTCCCCCGGCCGTGGCCCTGGGGCAGGAGGAGCTCTCGCTCCCTGCCATGTGGCTCAGGCTGCAGCAGGGGCACAGAGCTTCTCCAGTCTCAGGGCCACAGTGGTGTGTGTGTGTGGGGGAACTGGGCAGGGCTGTGGGTAGAATGGGGATGGGGCTGCAAGTGAAGAGGTGGGGCAGGGCCATGGCCCCCCACTTGTTCCAGCCCAAGGCCCAAAGAGACCTTAATCCACCTTTGGCTATGGGCATGGACGCTCCTCCCCCACCAGAAGGAAGCCTGGTAGTGGATTACAGGAACCCTGCCAAACTCAAGCCTGCCCTATAACGGACTGACTGCTCTGCTCCTTGCTGGGGCTGTGGGAACGCTGCCTTGACTGTGGAAGAAATTAGCTTCCACAAGGAGCCTTAGCTCAAATTTTTGGGAGGAAGTGCTTAAAGTTAGTGGACTAATTTTCAGAAGTACAGAGCTCCCATAACTCCCGCCTCTGAAAATCAGGCCATTGAGGGAGCTAAATACAGCTTTAGGTGCCCAGGTTTAACCCCCCAGTTTTCCAAACGTTGGCTCTTGCTGTTTGTTGCAAAGCCGAGGTAAGATTTATGCACCAGCAATAAAGATGAAATGTGGGAGGAGGAAGCTGGGAATGGTGCATCCAGTCTTAGAGGCTGGGGGATCTGCCCTTATGTTCCTGTCTCACATTGGGGGGGCATAGAGCAGGCTAAGGGTCACCAAGTGCCATTTCCCCAAGGGCCTCTGCTACGTTAATGTGTTAGACAATAACTCTGACTGCTCGTGAGATCAAGCACGAGTAGAGGGATTGTGCCAGGTGCAAACTCACACTTGTAGTGATGACAAAACCCAGTGTGGTCACTTGCCCAGCAGAGAAGATGGATCTTAAGTAATGATAAAAGAACCTCAGAAATGTCTGAGGCTTGATTCAGATATTGGCCCAAACCTGAACTGGACTACCAAATCTCTAGGGGCCCTATGCCACCGCCTCATCCCTTAAAACCACTGCCACAGAACCTCTTGCCTTTCGCCTTTCACCATGGCAGGAGCCATCCTGTCTTTCCCATGTGAGCCAGCCTGGGGGCCTCTGTTGTCCTCTACCTTTGAAGAAGTGCTGCAGTGTCATGATGGGTATCTGCTGAATCTTGGTGCCTCAGGGTTGAATTCTGGGATTTTGTGGCTCGTGGTGCATTGTGGGACATACCCAATGCACACCAGACTTGAAAGGGTGGGAGGACAGGCCCAAGAGCGAGCCAGCCTGGCCCCACAACAAATCTTGGTGGTTGAAAAGGAAGGCAGGGGTCCAAGAACAGGGTACAAGAAACTCAGAGCAGAGAGATGGAGCTAGAAGGGTGGGTTTCTCCTTAGCTGTGCTGATCCCAAAGTATTAAAAGTAGGGTTGGAGAAAGGATGGAGTTCGGTTAGTTTTTAATCTGACAAGGGTCAGTTATCCACCATTAATTGAGGCACAAGTGGCAGATTGGGGGTGGGGGCAGGACTACCCAAACAGCTCACGTGCATTGGGGTAGCTTGTACCAATCTCGCATGCTGTCTGCACACTGCCTGTGGGTGCAATCAGTTACCTCTTCCCAAGGGCATCAGGTTTGCATTCCCACTGATTAAAATAAAAACCAAGTGACTGGTTGGCCCAGGGTTAAACAGACTTCGGCCCCAGCGAGACTCTCTGAAAGCAGCTCCTGCCAGCAAAGGCTTATCTGAGCCGTGCAGCAGCCCATCACTGTGAGGCTAAACCTGACTCAGAAAAGGTGCTACATAGTGAAGGCTGTAGTGAGTAATGTCACCGAGGTCTGAGCCCTTTTGTGGTTGATTTGTATCAAGTCTCTGCCCTAGCAGAGAAAGAGGGGACGGGGGAGGGGTGGGGCGCCTGCGGAGTTCTTAGAAGCACTGGACACGTAACGCTGCAGTGGGCCTGTTTCCTGGCAGTGAGGGGCCAGGAGGGAGCACTGTGTCAAACGGGCGATGGAGAGGTTTTTTCCATCATGACAAGAAACCCTTTGTGCATCATGGGGTTTGAAGAAGATGTTGAGTGTAGAGTAAGGTGTAGTTCTAGAGGAAGGAGATGCACAGCCCTAGAGGCTAGATAGGCCCACTACAATGGGCATCATTACATAACCCCCTCTAACTGAAGGCAGTATAGCATAGAGGATAGGGCACTGGACTGGGACTTAGGAGACCTGCATTCAATTTGTGGGTCTGCTGCTAGCCTGCTGTGTGACTTTGGGCAAATCACCTTCACTTTTTTTGTGCCTCTAGTTTCCCGATCTGTAAAATGGGGATGATGACACTGACCTTTGTAAAGTGCTCTGAGGTCTAAGAGCTGGGTATTAAAGATTGCTTCCAATATTATCCCACAAAGCAGTGGACTCCTTTCAGACTCAGTGGGAGGGGGCTGGAGGGAGCTGATTGCGGCTTCTTGGTCTAGTGCTTTCTGGAGCCAGGGGAAGCTAGAGCTGGCTGCTAGCCGCTCTAACCTACGTCAGTGGTGCATAGGTGTAGTGAAGCTCTGCTTTGCCATGCCTCCTTCCCAGCCCCTCTCCTGGGGACGTGGGGCCTGGCTGTGTGCTGTCTACATCAGCCATACACCAGTGGACAGTTCCCCTGCACAAGCTGCAGCGGGAACCCATCCACTTTGCACTGCCTGAGGAGTGTAAAGTGGGCAGAGCCAATGGGAGAATCTGGCCTATTCCACTGAATTCTGCTCTGCCGTAGGTGGAGGTCAAACAAGTGGAGAACCTTAATGTTGGCCATGAACGCTGTTAAACCAGGGGAAATTTTCATGCTTCAGGATGTCGTCTCAGAGCCGAAACTCAAGCCAGGTTCTCCAGCGAGCCTGAGGTGAGCTCACCTGGGCTGATGGGCATATAGAGGTGGGAACAGTGCCAAACTCCTGAGAGTGATGGAAGCTGAAATGAAAGGCCAGTGTGCTGGCTGATTGTCACGAAGCACAATGATTCCTGTGCTATGAACCTCCACAGAGCAAAAGAAGAGGAAGAAAAGGCTCCGCCCGTTCTCCAGCTCAGAATGCACTGTGGGGCCAAATGGCTGGAGATGTGAATGCTCTGAGCTGCCACTTTGTAGCCAGCAGCTCAGGTGTACCTCTGTGACCCAGCCCACCCGCAGTTTCACACTGCTTGGCTAACACTGTTAGCCTTAACGAACCATAGATGAAATGTGTTATGCAAGGGACTGTTTCTGCAGCCCTGACAGAGAGACAATGGAACAAAACCGAAACTTTAATGTTTCTAAAGCAGCTGCAGGTACCATCTTGGGTTCAGAGGGTTCCTCCTCATAGTTGCTACTTCGATTATCTGCTCAGACAGGCTATCTGAAGCTAAAACAACACTTTTTAAGAGTCTACAGTGACATCCTGAACTTCCCTTGTCACTATGGGGCTGTGAAGAGGGCATGTGTCTGTGAGCCAGACTCTTAACTGATGAGCAAGGAGTATTGCCTAATGGCTAGAGCAGGGGACTCATTATTATTAATGCTGTTCTTTTTATAGCACTTAAAATTGTGGGGGGTGTTTTACAGAATGGATGGGCCCTGCCACAAAGAACTTAGGCCTAAATCCTCAAAGGTATTTAGTCTGTTAATGCCCATTAATTTCATACCTTTAGGTGCCGACATACCTTTGAGGATCTGGGAGTTAGGTGCTGACATACCTTTGAGGATCTGGGCTTTAGAATCTACTTTTACATATGACTCTCTGAATGAGGTTATGCAATAGGGAGGGGGAATGTGGTGAGGAAGGACAACTGGTTTGGCTGCAAGTTCTTGCAGATGCTCAGCTTAGGTATGTGATGATTCAGGTAACCTCTATCCAAAAGAAAGCCAGCAACCTGTTGCTGAGTGATTTCTTGTAGGTGTCATGGAAGTAATGAACCAGGACTCAACTTTCTATTCCTGGCATTGCCACTGACTTGCTGAGTGACCTCAGGCAAACCACTTCACCTCTGTCTGCACCTTGCTTTTTCTCTATCTGCAAAATGGGGTTAATAATGCTGCCTGACAGTGCAGAGGGCTGACGTTTAATTTAATTGATTGCACTGCATGTGCTTTCCTTACCCCACAGTTAAACATCAAGGAGTATGTTTTAAGCAAATGTATGTTAAACAGCTTCCAGCCAATGGTTCAATTAAAAACTCAGTTAGTTTTTCTCCAGGCCTCCCATTTCAAGTCTTGCCCACTAAAGACTGTTGGCAGTTTCCTTTGTTAATGCCTGAGTAGTCATTTGATTTAACCTGCACCATCACCACTGTTCGGTCTCCTTTTACACATTCTTGTAACAGCATATTTCCTGTGACTCACTATCATGGGAAGCTTTGAAAGCCTTGACCATAGGGGATTAATATAGGTCACCTGTTGGCTACAGGGTCTTGAGAGCTGAATGCTGAGATCACTTTCCAAAGACCCACTGAAGACTGGTCAGATGCTGAGGAATCCACTCCTTTAGATACCTGGACCTCTGGCCTTTTCGGCAGGTCTCCTTCCACAGAAGCAGTGGGGTTGCTGAGCTAATGTTCCTGAAAGATTGCATCCCAACCTTCCTTCTGAGGCTCTGCAAGGTGCTCTCCTCTGGTAATTGTATTCAGAGCCACTCCCCTCTGGTTGCTAATGTGAATCCAATTTGGAAGTTGAAGGTGGGAGAGGCCTTACATTCTGGTAAGGGTTCTGTGGGAAATGAATTTCACTCTAAGTCGTTTTTAGTGCTCAGAATGTCACATCACAAACATCCACCACTAGAATCAGCACTAATAAGCCCCCTTATTGGACAGCCAGAGCAAGGGGAGTGGGGACTGAATGAGCCATGGAAACTCAGCTCTTCTCGCTAGCAGGGAGGAGTTTCCTATCATGGCTGCAGCAACTGACTCTATACAGCTGTTACCAATGGTGTACAGAGCACTGGCATTTTCACCACTGTATCAATTAACATCAAACATCTCCTCTAGCCCCTCAGCTGCCATGTTGCCTATAAGAAATCCACCAGTGGATAGTGGCTTGAGGGGCAGACACTCTAACCTATTCCATTTTTTTAAAATCGCAAGTGTCTGTGTCTAGATAAAAAGTGTATCTATTTAATTGTATCCCTTCTCCCTGCTCTGAGTGTGGCACTTGTCGTTTTAGACCATAGGCTTTTCTGGACAGGGACCACTTGTTTGCATAGCGCCTAACACACTGGGGCAGGGCCCCAGTCACAACTAGTTCTTCTGGATGCCACCGTACTATCAGTTTGGCATAGAAATGTGAAGTAACATCTAGCCAGACAGCTCCTTGCTCCATAATGCTGAAGAATAGCATAGCCACTTGAGGGAAGGGGCGGGTTAGAATAACCCTTGTCAGATTTATTTTTGTCAGTGATGGCTTCCTAGCTAAAAGCTCAGCTCCACAAGGCACAGTGGTAGTTCTCTCACTCGAGGGCTCTTTTCGGTGCCTTTTTGATGTGGTTTCCTGTAAGCTGCAGGGGCAAGAGGAGCAAAATCAACCGCATGAAGAGGCTGTAACTTGTATGGGATCTGCACAGCACAGGGCTGCTGCTGCCTGAGGAAATTAAACAACTGAATTTACTGTCTCCGACCTCATCACTACTGTGACCTTTTCACTCTGCCCAGCAGTGCAAGGATCTCCTGCATTCTTGAGGGCTGTGGACCATCCATTATCCAGAGGTTAGGGCACTAGCCTAGTACTTGAGAGACCTTGGACACAGGCCAGGAAGCCTTGTCTATCTTTTCTGAATGGATGGGGGCTGAAACCATTGTTCCCTTTTTGGGAAAGTGCCACTCCAGAAATATCATTGATTGGCATCCCACCTGTTTACACTGAGATTATATAATCCAAACAGTTGCCTTTCATAATAGGAGACTTGCCACTAATTGGTGAACCCCAATTTCCTGTTTAAGCTGAACCAATAAATGGCTGATGGGGAAAAGTATCGCTCTCCTTTCTGCCCCAGGATCTGGCATGGGAAGGTCACTGCAATCAATCCCATCTTGACTACAAACAGTGGAAGCTCCCCAGCAGCATTTAAGATATCCCTCGACCAACTTGTGATATCCATTTTTGGGTCAGAATGCAATGCTGTTTCCTCTGTATGGGTCCCAACTGGCCTTGGCTCATGGTCCTCACTCCTGAGCCACTAATCAAAAGGGCCTATGTCTTCTTCCTTTCTGCTGGCTCCCTTTCACGGCTTGCCTGATGATTGCTGGACAGACACTAGCTGTCCTCTGCTTTGTCAGTCTGATCCTGCTATAGTTCATCTAGGGCAGAACGTCTGTTGCTGGTGCCCATGTTCTTCGCTGGTTTGTTACTATTTTCCTTTGTCTTCCTCCACCCTTCTCATCTATCCCATAAATGATCTCAAATTTGCTACGCCACTGCAGAGGATGCCTCCTTAATGGGGTTTATCTGATTCAGCTTCCTGGGTTTCTCAGAACAACTTCAGCTTCTGCTTGAATTCTCTCTGCCTCTTCATTCAGAATGGAGCCAGTGCTGGGCAGATACTGCCAACAGTAGAGTTTCATAATGCACCTTCACAACATCAATCAGAATTCATAAGCCGTACAACTATAGCCTCAGTCAATCATACTGGGCAAGTCACTTAGTTCCTCTGTGCCGCAGCTCCCCATCTGTAAAATGGGTCAGTACTTCCCTAACTCATAGATGTGCTTGCACTGATATGAGGTGCTCATATGCTTATAAAATCAGGACAAGGGATATCACTTTCTTTCCTCTAGTTGTGAACTTGAGTCACTAGAAAAGACTCGAGCATGAGGCTGTTTCCCCGAAATAAGAAACCATAGACAACTGAATGGCTTAGGTGATTGGCAGCAGAGCCTGTCCACCAATGGTACAAATCTGCTTCATCTGGTTGTAAATGAAAGATGTGGATGGAGCACTGGACTTCTGTGTTCTGTGATGGGTCTCGGAGACATAGATTCTATTCTTGACTCTGCCATTGGCTTGCGGGTGACCTTGGGCAAGCCAGGACACACTTCTGTGCCTCAGGTTCCCCATCTGTAAAATGGCGATGATGATCACGACTTCCTTGGTAATGCTTGGAGATCCATTGGTGAAAAGTGCTAGGTAAGGACTAGGTATTCTGTATTATTTGACGTCTGCTCAGTGGAGTAAGTGAATCAGTGCGAAGTCTCAGTACAGGTTCTAGCTGAGCAAATCACTTTCCCAATTAGCACCAATTCTTCTTACCAAGCTTAGCCCAGAGTCCGAAGAGTGGCAGGCTGATGGAGACCAAACTCCCTTCACACCGTGCTAAGTGCTCTTCCAGGTCAGGGCTGGGATTGCCGCCTGTGCTGTGGTTAAAATGGAGAATTCGGGACTTGATTCTTTTGGATGCTGCTTTACACTGTTTAAAAAGCCCTTAGTGTCTCATCCCTGTGGCTTTCTCTTTCCTTTGCATGACATAAAACCCAGCAATATGAGATGTCCTAGTCCCATTCTGTGCCAGATTAAGCTTTCAGAGTGCGATAACATGCAGACCTATCTAGGTCACATTGTGGTGGTCCGCCTGGGGGTGCTGGGCAGTGATCCCCAGGAGGAGTGCCTAGCAGCAAAGGCTATGAGTGTAAATTGAGCCCAACTATTTCCCCTTTTGTGTCGGATAGCTGAGGGATGAGGCCACGCTGTGTTGAGCTGCGAGACCAAAGGCAAACCACACTGTTGAGAACTGAGTCTGGTGACTGTACTGGAAGATAAAATTAGAATGGTTTCTAGATATGGTCTGTCGAATTAAACACGTTGTGGGCCATTTGGTTTCTGTCATTTCTACCCATTAGCTGATCAGTCAAGTGGAAATAACAAATCAGAAAGCATGACAGACAGCACGAAACCCAGGCTTGGAACCACGGGAAAGCAGTGTTCCTTCTGCAGGGATGCTGATGCAAGCAACATTCACCACCATACCGCAGAGCTAGTCAGTCTATTGAAGTGTGTGTGTGTGTGTGTGAGCGTGCAACAGCCCTTTGTACAATAATTCATGAATAGACTTATCCCTCTCCTTTGCAGGACCTTTATCTGAAAGGTTTAATTGTTAGTTCAGTCAGAATGATCTTTTATTCTGTATTTCGCCGGAGAGCAAAGTAATCAATTGAAGATCAGACCCAAGGCCCAGTGAAACCAGTGGAAATCTTTCCATTGATTTCAGTGGCCATTGGATTGAACTCTGAGTGCCTCAAGGAATACTGAGAAGGCAGCTGCTCTTTTTCTTTTTACATGACACACACACACACACACACACACACACACACACACACACACAACAACTAACTTAGCTGAATGTTCAGGTGGCAAAATGAAGCAGGCAAAAGTTAGGAAATGCCAGACTTAAGGTTTTTCTGTACAATTGGAATCCAGCCCCCTTGTGTGTATGCATTATGATGCAGTCTCCCCAGACATTCAGTGCACAGGATGGACCTTCTCTGGGGAGGAGGCAGGGCTGTGTAGTGGAGGACGCAGTTGTCTGGGGTATCCCTGTCTTATTTGTTGCAGCATTTGGAAGGTGTGTGGTGAAGAAGGAAAGGGATGAAAGAAGACAAAGGATGATCTCATGGGTAAGGCAGTTGAATGACACCTGGAGAGTTGAATTCTATCGCTATCCCTGCCACGGAGTTCCTGTGTGAGCCTAAGAAAGTCACTTGAATCAAACTGTTCTCAGGCAGTTTTGACCATTTTGGGTTTAACCTCTCTGTGCCTCCACTTCCCATCTATAAAATGGGGCAAATAACATCACCTAATGTCACAGGGGTGTTGTGAAGATAAAATCCATCAATATTTCTGAAGCAGCTAGAAATTACGTAAACACTCACCAGAGAAAAAGCCTCTGAGGAAATGAACACTTATGTATTAGGTGGTGGAGATGATTTTTCCCCTACTAGCCACAAAAATCATTGAGCATAATAACAGAACATGTGTGGCTTTAATAAGAAAGAGGAAAATTAGGTTACATGAGGGAAATGACTTAGAATGATGACGGGACTGGCTATTGTCATGAGTCAGTGACCTGCGATATCCTCATTTAGCTAGGACGCGCTTCTTATCACTAGGAGCATCCCTGTAACTTGTGCTCCTTTTCCAGTTAGTTAGTTCCCCTCCGTTGTTTGCTGACAGTTTGCTTTGGGCACCGTGAGTGCTCCCCCTTTGTGCATTAAAGTGAGAAAACCTCTTGCAAAGCCGTTGAATTGCGTCTGTTGGCAACATGCTTTGCATAGCCAGTTTGGAAAATTGCTCTTCTTTTTTTTTTTTTGTTCTTTTTTACCCCTTCCTCTTCCTCTCCACCTCCCTCAGATGCGTTCGCTCGAATTTCCTCTGCAAATAAGAGAATGTCACATCGACCACCATGGCCCCACATTCTGAAGCTGCTACTTCCTGTGGTCTTTGTTCGGCTTGTGTTGATTACAGAGAAGAATCAGATCACGAATGCCTTTTAGTGTCTGTTGCTGAGTGCAAAAGGGTGTAGGTGTGTGGGCAGAGTCCCATAACTGCTCCCACTAACGACCAGCCTCACCCATAACCGCTGAGTCAGCAGCTCACACCTCGTTATTCAGGGATCTCATTCCTGCACCGTCCAAAGAAGAGAATGTTTCAAGGACTTGTCTGCACCAAAGCAATATTGCAAAATTGTTCCAGCCATTGCTACCATGTGAAACTCTGTGCCCCAGTTTCCCCTCTGGGGTTAAATAAGAACTGTGGCCCAGGTCCTCAAAGGTATGTAGGTGCCTAACTCCCATTGAAATAAGCGGAAGTTAGGCCCCTACATACCTTTGAGGATCTGGACCTATCTACCTCTCTGGGGGGTTGTGAGGCTGGTTTCATTAGTGGCTTTTCAAGGACTGTGAGATCTTCTGATGGAATATACTATAGAAGTGGAAAGGGCTATTACACGTATTTGACCAGCTGTGTGGGGCTTTAATCATGTTGGACAAATGCCTCACAGCTCTTTGAATATTTACCCCATAATATCAATCTGGACATAGCGACATATTAGTAGAATGATTATAGGATATAAAAATAGGTATGCGTTGCAGGGGATTAATGAGGGATCAAAGAGAAGAAATTCCTTAAATGCTCACATATTGATGCTAGGAGTCTGGGTAATAAACAGGACCAACTGGAAACACTCTTGAAGAAGCAATGTGATGTAGTTGGTGTTACAGAAAACTGGTGGGAAGATGCACATGACTGGAATGTTAAGTTTGTTTAGGAAGGAAAAAAGGAAGGGCTGGGCGGCATGCTAGATCAAATCCCATTCCCTGTTTTAGAGCTACTGACAACTCAGAAGCACAGGCTCTTGAATGCTTATGGATCAGTGTTCCAGCTAACAAAGTGCCAGATGAGTTACTAGTGGGCGAGTCTGCTACAGACCATCAAAGCAGACTATAGAACAGGATGAATGCCTCCTTAAGCAACTATCTATTATGTGTGAAAAGAAAAACTGTTATCCTGGGGAATTTCAATCTGGGGGATATATGCTGGAGGTTTTATGCTGCCACTAGTAAAACATCCTTGGAGTTTGTAAAAATTATACAAGATAATTTTCTAACACAAAATATTGCAATCAATGCAGGGTAATTCTATATTAGACTCATTCTTGTTCAATCTGATCAGCTAGTCAAAGTTCAGGTCACTAGAGATGTTCCAGTTGGAAGTAGAAATTGATGAAGTCCAGTATTTGCTTTGATGCCATCTTGTTTATTTACAAGGAATATGCAAAGTTCTGCTTCTCTGAATGGAGAAGAAACCAAGAACAAGAGAAGCAGTTTCTTAGACCCAAGCCTCTTTAGCCAACAGACCGAAAAACTCTCTCTAGTTTTTCCAGGGTCACATTGTGCTCACCGGCTACTCCTGGGCTTTCTTGCTTTTTCCCCTCGGCCTTTCTTTGGTCTGTCTGTTCTTATTTTTTGTGTGTTCTATCTTTCCTAAAACACACTCTAAAAATCTGCTGGGTGGGTTCACATACTCCTTTAGTTATAGGTGGGGGGGCTTATCCTTACAGTTATATTAATTCAATCTTAATGAGGTTTTAACTCAACCCATAAGAAGGTTTCACCCAGCTCATATCATTATTAAGAGGAATTGATCACTGCACTAAAAAAATGAGTGGTTTCTTAGCTGTAAGTGATTATGACCTGATTACATTTTTTTATGTGCAAGCAGAGTATAGTTCCAACCATAAATAAGGACTAATACTTAGGGTACGTCTATACTTACCTCTGGGTTCGGCGGTAAGCAATTGATCTTCTGGGATTGATTTATCGCATCTTGTCTAGACGCGATAAATCGATCCCGGAAGTGCTCGCCGTCAACACCGGTACACCTGCTCTGCGAGAGGAGTACGTGGCGTCGACGGGGGAGCCTGCCTGCCACGTGTGGACCCGCGGTAAGTACCTTGTAGTTCGAACTAAGATACTTCGACTTCAGCTACATTATTCATGTAGCTGAAGTTGCGTATCTTAGTTTGAACTGGGGGGTTAGTGTGGACCAGCCCTTAGTCCTGCCATGAGTGCAGGGGACTGGACTAGATGACATCTCGAGGTCCCTTCCTATGATTCTAAGTATACTTGGTAATTTAAAAGGGTCAGTTTCCCAAAGCTGAATATAATGATGAGCAAAATTGACTGGGAGTGAAAATTTAACCGGAAAACATGAACTGTTGTTGTAAGCTGTTTAAGAGTATTCTGTTTGTTGCTTAAAAAGCCATGATCATTTAAAAAGGCTATGATTAATTAAAATCCCTCTGGTTTAGAAGGGAAATGAAAGCCGTCACAACAAGTACAAGACAGTATATAATAAGATGGAACAAAGGGGAAGTTTGTACCAATGAATATAAATTACAAGTCAAGAAATGCAAATATAAAGGGTTAAGGATACTAAGGGGGATTTTTAAAAATACAAACAAACAGAATGTTAACAATTCTATAGTGTGATTGAGTGCACCCTTGTATTCATACCCTACCTGGTAATGTAATAATCTTTGTACAAGGCATGCTTGGTGAGGTGGTATTGGAAAACTTGTAACTTGCTGATCAGTAATATCATGGTAAAATGCATATTGCAAAATGATGTGTAAAGTTATGAGCGTAAGCTGAAACGTTGACTGAAGTGTTTCCCAGATAAGCCACCAAAAAAAAAAAAAAAGTAAGAGAACAACAAAAAACATCCCCCCAACCCCGGAAAAAAAAAAAAAAAACCCCAACCAAACAAAAAAATGCCACCATGGCTAAACAGCAGAGGAAAAGAGGTGATTAGAGACATAGTGACATCTTTTAAAAATTGGAAGTCAAATCCTGCTGAGGAAAAAGAAAGGCACATAAGCTCCGGCAAGTGAAGTGTAAAAGGACAATTAGGCAGCCAAAAATAAATCTGAAGAGTGACTAGCAAAAGACTTGAAAATTACCAGCATTTAAAAAAAAATACATTAGAAGCTGGAAGCCTGCTAAACAATCAGTGGGGCCGCTGGATGATCAAGGTGCTAAAGCAGCACACAAAGAAGATTAAGGCCATTGTGGAGAAGCTAAATGAATTCTTTACATCAGTCTTCACTGCAGAAGATGTGAGAAAGATTCCAACACCTGAGCCAATCTTTTTTGGTGACAAATCTGAGAAACAGTCCAAGACTGAGGTGTCAATAGAAGAGGTTTAGGAACAAACTGATAAATTCAACAGTAACAAGTCACCAGGAATACCAGATGGTATTCACCCAAGAGTTCTGAAGGAACTCAAATATGAAATTGCAGAACTACAAAGTATGGTATGTAGCTTATCGCTTAAATCAGCCTCTGTACCAGCTGGCTGGGAAGAATTGGTAGGGGAAGGAGAAGTGGGTGGCAATCTGGGCAGCAGTGACCATGAGATGGTTGAGTTCAGGATCCTGAAGAAAAGGAAGAAAGGAGAGCAGCAGAATATGGACCCTGGACTTCAGAAAAGCAGACTGACTCCCTCAGGGAACTGTTGGGCAGGATCCCTGGGAGGCTAATATGAGCAGGAAAGGAGTTCAGGAGAGCTAGCTGTATTTTAAAGACACCTTATTGAGGGAGCAGGAACAAACCATCCTGATGTGCAGAAAGAATAGCAAATATGGCAGGCGACGAGCTTAGCTTAACAGAGAAATCTTCGGTGTGCTTAAACTCAAAAAGGAAACTTACAAGAAGTGGAAATTTGGACAGATGACTAGGGAGGAGTATAAAAATATTGCTCGAGCATGCAGGGTTATAATCAGGAAGGACAAAGCACAATTGGAGTTGCAGCTAGCAAGGGATGTGAAGGGTAACAAGAAGGGTTTCTACAGGTATGTTAGCAACAAGAAGGAAGGTCAGGGAAAGTGTGGGACCCTTATTGAATGGGGGAGGCAACATAGTGACAGATGATGTGGAAAAAGCTGAACTCAAAGCTTTTTTTTGCCTCCGTCTTCACAGACAAGGTCAGCTCCCAGACTGCTGCACTGGGCAGCAGAGTATGGGGAGGAGGTGAGCAGCCCTCAGTGGTGAAAGAACAGTTTAAGGACTATTTAGGAAAGCTGGATATGCACAAGTCCATGGGGCCAGATGCTATGCATCCGAGGGTTCTGAGAGAGTTGGCTGATGTGATTGCAGAGCCATTGGCCATTATCTTTGAAAACTCACGGCAATCAGGGGTGGTCCTGGACGACTAGAAAAAGGCAAATATAGTGTCCATCTTTAAAAAAGGGAAGAAGGACAATCTGGGGAACTACAGATTGGTCAGCCTCACCTCAGTCCCCGGAAAAAAGATGGAGCAGGTCCTCAAGGAATCCATTTTGAAGCACTTGGAGGAGAGGAAGGTGATCAGGAACAGTCAACATGGATTCACCAAGGGCAAGTCATGCCTGACCAACCTGATTGCTTTCTAGGATGAGATAACTGGCTCTATGGATATGTGGAAAGCAGTGGACCTGATATAGCTTGACTTTAGCAAAGTTTTTGATATCATCTCCCACAGTATTCTTGCCAGCAAGTTAAAGAAATATGGATTGGATGAATGGACTATAAGGTGGATAGAAAGCTGGCTAGATCATCGGGCTCAACGGGCAGTGATCAACGGCTCAATGTCTAGTTGGCAGCCAGTATCAAGCGGAGTGCCCTGGGGGTCGGTCCTGGGGCCGGTTTTGTTCAACATCTTTATTAATGATCTGAATGATGGGATGGATTGCACCCTCAGCAAGTTCGCAGATGACACTAAGCTGGGGGGAGAGGTAGATATGCTGGAGAGTAGGGACGGTCCAGAGTGACCTAGACAAATTGAAGGATTGGGCCAAAAGAAATCTGATGAGGTTCAACAAGGACAAATGCAGAGTACTGCACTTAAGATGGAAGAATCCCATGCACTGCTACAGACTGAGGACCGACTGGCTAAGTGGCAGTTCTGCAGAAAAGGACTTGGGGATTACAGTGTACAAGAAGCTGGATATGAGTCAACACTATGCCCTTTTTGCCAAGAAGGCTAACGGCATATTGGGCTGCATTAGTAGGAGCATTGCCAGCAGATCAAGGGAAGTCATTATTCCCCTCTATTCGGCACTGGTGAGTCCACATCTGGAGTATTGCATCCAGTTTTGGGGCCCCCATTACAGAAAGGATGTGAACAAATTAGAGAGAGTCCAGCAACAAAAATGATTAGGGGGCTGGGGCACATGACTTATGAGGAGAGGCTGAGAGAACTGGGCTTATTTAATCTGGAGAATAGAAGGATGAGGGGGGATTTGATAGCAGCTTTCAACTACCTGAAGGGGGGTTCCAAAGAGGATAGAGCTAGGCTATTCTCAGTGGTGGAAGATGACAGAACAAGAAGCAATAGTCTAACGTTGCAGTGGGGGAGGTCTAGGTTGGATATTAGGAGAAACTATTTCACTAGGAGGGTGGTGAAGCACTGGAATGGGTTACCTAGGGAGGTGGTGGAATCTCCATCCTTAGAGGTTTTTAAGGCCTGGCTTGACAAAGCCCTGGCTGGAATGATTTAATTGGTGTTGGTCCTGCTTTGAGCCGGGGGTTGGACTAGATGACCTCCTGAGGTCTCTTCCAAACTTAAGCTTCTATGATTCTTTGACTGGAGGACAGCTAATGCAATGCTGATTTTTAGAAAAGGCACCAGAGGTGATCGTGGCAATTACAGACCAATAAGCCTAACTTCAGTATCAGGCAAATTGGTTGAAACTATAGTAAAGAACACACTTCTCAAACACATAGATGAAGATGATATGTTGGGGAGAGTCAACACAACTTTTATAAAGGGAAGTCATGCCTCACTAATCTATTAGAATTCTTTGTGGGGGTCAACAACATGTGGACCAGGGTGATCTAATGGATATAGTGTACTTGGACTTTTGACTAGGTCCCTCACCAAAGGCTCAGAGTCATGATCAGTCCTGGGGTTAGAGGGAAGGTTCTCTTGTGGATCAGTAACTTGTTAAAAGATAGAAAACACTGGGTAGGAATAAATGATAATTTTTCACAATTGAGAGAGGTAAGTAGATGGGTCCCCCAGGGGTCTGTACTGGGACAAGTACTGTTCAACATATTCATAAATGATCTGGAAAAAGGAGTAAACAGTGAGGTGGCAAAATGTAAAGATGATACAAAGCTATGCAAGATAGTTAAGTCCAAAGCAGACTGTGAAGAGTTACAAAGAGTCATCTCACAAAACTGGATGACTAAGCAACAAAAGGGCAGATTAAATTCAATGTTAATAAATACAAAGTAATTCACATTGGATAATATAATATAATCCAAACTATACATACAAAATGATGTAGTCTAAATTAACTGTTACCACTCAGGAAAGAGATCTTGCAGTAATTGTGGATAGTTCTCTGAAAACATCCACTCAGTGTGCAGCAGCAGTCCAAAAAGTTAACACAATGTTAAGAACCATTAGGAAAGGGATAGATGATTAAAAGAGAAAATATCATAATGCCACTATAGACATCCATGGTACACCCACTCCTTGAATACTGTGTGCAGTTCTGGTAGTCCCATCACAAAAAAAGACATGATACAATTGGCAAAAGTACAGAGAAAGGCAACAAAAATGATTAGGAGTATGGAAGAACTTCCATATTAGAAGAGATTAAAAAGGCTGTGTCTGTTCATCTTAGAAAAGAGACAACTAAGAGAGGTCTATAAAATCATGACTGATGTGGAGAAAGTGAATAAGGAAGTGTTATTTACCCCTTCACACAACACAAGAACCAGAGGTCATCCAATGAAATTAATAGGCAGCAGATGTTAATGAAACTCACATGCACAATTAACCTGTGGAACTCATTGCTAGGGGATGTTGTGAAGACCAAAAGTATAACTAGGTTCAAAAAAAGAATTGAAGAAGTTTGGCTATTAGCCAACATGGTCAGGAATGCAACCCTATGCTTTGGGTGTTCCTAAACCTCTGACTGCCAGAAGCTGGGACTGGATGACAGGGGATAGATCGCGCCATAAATTGCTCTGTTCTGGTCATTCCCTCTGGAGCATCTGGCATTGGCCACTGTTGGAACACAGGATACTGGGTTAGAGGGACCATTGGTCTGACCCAGTATGGCCGTTCTTATGTTCTTGTGATAGTAATATAATTAATACCAGTCCTTAAAATGAGAGGAAAACAAATCTTGTCAGAAGAACTGGATGTTGTTGTTTTTTTAGATTAAATGTTTATTGAAAAAGGTAAATGTGTTAACTAGGGCTGTTTTGATTAATCACAATTAATTTTTTTCGAGTTAATTGTGTGAGTTAACTGCAATTAATCACAGTTTTAAACACACTGATAAACAATAGAATACCAATTGAAATTTATTAAATATTTTCGATGTTTTTCTACATTTTCATATATATTGTATTCTGTGTTGTAATTGAAATCAAAGTGTATATTTTTTATTACAAATATTTGCACTGTAAAAATGATAAACAAAATAACTAGTATTTTTCAATTCCCCTCATACAAGTACTGTAGTGCAATCTCTTTATGGTGAAAGTGCAATTTACAAATGTAGATTTTTTTTGTTTGTTACATAACTGTACTCAAAAACAAAACAATGTAAAACATCAGAGCCTACAAGTCCACTCAGTCCTTCTTCTTGTTCAGCCAATCGCTAAGACAAACAAATTTGTTTACATTTACAGGAGATAATGCTCCCCTATTCTTATTTACCATGTCACCAGAAAGTGAGAACAAGCATTTGCATGGCACTTTGTAGCTGGCATTGCAAGGTATGTACATGCCAGATATGCTAAACATTCATATGCCCCTTCATACTTCGGCCACCATTCCAGAGGACATGCTTCTATGCTGATGACGCTCGTTAAAAAAAATGCTTTAATTAAATTTGTGACTGAACTCCTTGGGGGAGAATTGTATGTCCCCTGCTCTGTTTTACCTGCATTCTAGCATATATTTCATGTTATAGCAGTCTTGGATGATGACCCAGCACATGTTGTTCATTTTAAGAACACTTTCACTGCAGATTTCACAAAACTCAAAGAAGATACCAATGTGTGATTTCTAAAGATAGCTACAGCACTCGACCCATTGTTTAAGAATCTGAAGTGCCTTCCAAACTCTGATTGGGACGAAGTGTGGAGCATGCTTTCAGAAGTCTTAAAAGAGCAACACCTCCAATGCGGAAACTACATAACCTGAACCACCAAAAAAGAAAATTAACCTTCTGCAGGTGGCATCTGATTCAGATAATGAAAATTAACATGCGTCGGTCCGTACTGCTTTGGATTGTTATCGAGCAGAACCTGTTGTGACATTCTATACGTTGGGGGAGCATCCTGGAACCCCCATATTCCTCATTTTTATATAATCTGGATCTTATATATAAAGCATGCCTTGTAAGGTATCAGCGGAAAGGTTATGATCTGCTGAAAGTCATTGTTCTATCTAAATATGTGTATTATCAGCACATATTAAGTTATGAGAATTGTGTTGTATGGTTGTCACCAAAATATATTATGGGTTTGGGAGCTGCCTAAATACTGGCTCTACAGAAACAATGACAAGGTAGGTAACCAACACCCGGGACCGGATGGGTGCTGTTGCACAGAAATCACTAGCCATTGTCCATCATCTGCATGAGGCCACACCAGGGGAATTGCTCAACCTTGCTTAGGGACTCAACAATGCCCCCAGACATGCCTGGACTTGCAATCTCCAAGCACATGGGACTGAGGGTATAAAAGAGACCAAAGGGGCCCTATGCTTGGCCTTTTCTCCTCCCCCATCTATGCTGCAAGCAACTAAGATACTGAGAAGAAGACAAGACTCCAACAGAGGAGATAGGCCCAGGTTTACGGAACAAACCTGTATATCAAGGACTGCAATATCCAGTGGGGTGAGAAAAACTGCTTAATCTAAATGTTGCCCAGTTTGATAGGGTTGAGAGTTTAGACTGTGTCCTTATTTTTTTTTTTTTTTTTTGGCAACTAACCCTGAGTTTTTGCCTATCACTTAACATTTCATCTTGAGCAGTGCAAGATGATATACTCCTGAGGTACAAGGCTGGGAGCTGGGGGGATTTGGCTCTGGTGCCTTTCTCTGGGTGATTCATGAGTGGTTCTGGGAGCATTCATGCAATATAGCTGGGTGTGGGGCTCCACATGCTGTTGTGCTGAATGATCACACCGCCTGGAGAGGTTTGCTGCTGGTCACTAGCAAGGCATTGCGAAAGACAGTCCAGGCTGAAGAGAGTTAAGGGGTGTAGCCATGTGGACTCACCCCTGCGGTGCCTCCTGCTGGTCTCTGAAGGAATTAGCTCCATTTCCAGCCTGGAGCGCCCTCTGCAGGCGGGTGATCCACTACCACTTGGCCCCCTTGTCCCTCCCTGGACTCCGGTGCCCTGTTAGCTGGCGTGCTGCCCCGTGGCAGTAACCCCTTTCTCTCAGGGTCTCCTCTCCCCGGGAAACCCCCACCCACTATCCCTACCTCGCCTCAGTATAAGGCTACTGCCAGTCATCGTCTAGCCCCCACGCCCTGGGGCAGACTGCAGTATCAGCCTACTCATCACTGACAAGGTTGGGTTTGGACCTGCTGCCTTTGCCTACTCCCAGTACCTGTTGGCCTTATGCTAGCCGCAGCCTGGGGCTTTCCAAGCTGGAGCTCCCTGGCTCCTCTGCCTTTCCCCAGCCCTGCTCCACTTAGGTACCCTGTCTCTAGCTCCCTGCAGCCAGGCTTTTCTCTCTGAATGCAGAGAGAGAATTTTTGAGGTCCTGGCTCCCAGCCTCTTATACAGGCTAGCTGTGGCCTGATTGGGGTGTGGCCCAGCTGTGGCTGCTTCCCCAATCAGCCCAGCTTTTAGAGCTGCAGCCCTCTCCAGGGCTGCTTTCCAGCCCTCCCAGACAGGAGCGGGTGTCCACCCCACTACAAGGGGGCACAGCGGTCCCACAGTCCCAGGCCACACCCCGGGATGATCCCGTCACACCTGTCATCAGCAGGGGTGCATGTCCCCTGGAATGGTGGTTGAAGATGAAGGGACATATGAATCTTTAGCACATCTGGCACATAAATATCTAGCGACGTCGGCTACAACAGTGCCATGCAAACACCTGTTCTCACTTTCAGGTGACATTGTGAACAAGAGGCAGGCAGCATAATCTCCTGAAAATGTAAACAACTTGTTTGTCTGACTGGTTGGCTGAACAAGAAGTAGGACTGAATGGACTTGCAGGCTCTACAATTTTACATTGTTTTATTTTTGAATGCAGGTTCTTTTGTATATAATTCTACATATGTAAATTCAACTTTCATGATAGAGATTGCACTATAGTACTTGTATTAGGTGAATTGAAAAATACTATTTCTTTTGTTTTTTTTACAGTGCAAATATTTGTAATAAAAAATCAATAAAGTGAGCACTGTATACTCTGTATTCTGTGTTGTAATTGAAATCAATATATTTGAAAATGTAGAAAACATCCAAGAATATTTAAATAAATGGTATTCTATTATATAAAGGCGTGATTAATTGTGATTATTTTTTTTAATTGCTTGACTGCCCTAGTGTTAACATAATATTTTTGAACTTCTTTAAGGCATTTGACTTACTAACACATGATATCCTGATTAAAAAATTTGTACTATACATATTTGATTGATTGATTAAAAATTAGAAGTAAGTGAAAATTGGAATTTCCATTGTCTGGTAAATTCCAATATTTTGATATTTGTTTTCATTCCAAATTGGGACCAAATAGTTGAAATAATTTTTTTCTGGGAAGAAAATTTCCAAAAAGTTTTTTGATTTGGAAAAAGTTGAAAAGTTTTTTTGTTTTAATATTTGCTGTTGAAACTAAATCATTTGACATTCCTGAAATGAAACATTTTATTTAAAGTTACTGAATCTGATCAAAATGTTTTGTTTGGAGTGAGTTCCATTTTAAGCTGCATATGCCTAACGTGCATGATGCCTCATGGGACTTATAGTTCAGGTTCTACTTGCTGCTCCCCTTCCCTGCAATTCTGGGCTCCCTGACAGTACTACATCTCCCATGATGCACCTGAAGTCATTTGACTCCCATGATGTACCAGAGGGAGGACTGCAAAGGATTATGGGAAAAGTAGTATCACCAACGAGCCCAGTCCATGGAGAAGAATGGGGACATATGGATTACAACTCCCATGAGGCACTATAGGCAGATACAGTTTAATATTGACCTGACCCGAAACCTAAATGTTTCTGTTCTATAACCTAAAATATTTCAATTTGAGTGGAACCACTCCAAAACAAAATATTTGATTTTGATTTTTCCAATGAAGAATTGAAAACTTTCTGAAAATCAGAAATTTTCCCACCAAAAAATTCAATTTTGTGGAAATGACATTTTCTGTGAAAAAATGATGTAGGCAGAAAATTCCTGACCAGTTCTATTAAAAACTGGCTGGTAGATCTGAAAAGGTAACTGTTAATGTGGAATCATCATGAAATGGTGGTATTTCTAATGGGGTCCCACAGAGCTGGCTTCTCAGTCTTATGTTATTCAATATCTTGCCAATGAGCTGGAAGAAAATATGACATCATTGCTTGATGATAAACTTTGCAGGCGGCCCTCTGGCTGGTGGGCTGGTAAATAATGATGAAGACCAGTCTCTTATACAGAGCTGTCTCTATTGTTTGGTAAGCATATTGCAAACAAACACGTTTTAATACAGCTAAATGCAAGATCATACATTTAGGAACAAAGGGTGGTCAGCCATACTTACAGGATGGGAAGCTGTATCCTGGAAAACAGTGAGCCAGAAAAATATTTAGGGGTCATGGTAGATAACGGCTGAGTATGAGCTCCCAGTCTGATGCTGCAGCTAAGGGGGCTAATGCAAATCTTGGATGTTGTGCCTGGGATAGGCCACACTGATAATGCCACACTCAGGGCAGACTGCAAGAAATAGGGCAGACAATCCCCAGAGCTGGTGGTTTACTCTATAATTAGATTCACCAAACCAGAGCTTTTGCAGTATCACACTGGTTAACCAGAAGACAAACACAGTCCCATCAGCATTCCAGCCCTTGGCTCCCAGGCAACCCAATCTAATACAGGGAGAGGTTACTGAAAACCAATTTCACCATGTGTGAGGTTCTTTCTAATCACAAAGGATCTGGCACATATCCCCAGGGCAATATGAATCTCAGATCTTACCCAAATGTCATGCTGTCAGCCAATCCTTAGTAAACTGACTAACAATTTAATAATAAACCAAAAGAAGATGGGACATTGGGTGGGAAGGGCCAGCGTTCTGAGGTGGCCCAGAGTGTTCTCTCTCTCAGCTGCTTGGCTGGCTGATTCTTGCTTAGGGTCTGACTGATCACCATGTGTGGTGTCGGGAAGGAATTTCCCCCCAGGTCAGATCAGCAGTGACCTGTGGTGACAGGGAATCACCTTCATCTGTCACATGTGGGTCACTTGCCAGGATTATCTGGGTCTGTCTCACTTCCTCATTTCCCTGCCATTGCGGGTGCGTGGGGCTCTGAGGCCTGTCATTCCCTCCTATTAGGCCAGTGTCCTGTCTGATTTAGCACTTCAGTCTAATTTCGGTCGTGGGGTTTAGTGTGCAGTGCTAGGTGGCGTGGCGTGTGATATACAAAAGATCAGATTAGATGATCTGCTAGTCCCTTCTGGTTGTAAACTCTGACAGTTTCTCTCAGAGAACTCTCTCTCCTCAGGAGTTGGGGAGGGAAAACTAGAGACAGGCATTATTCAGCTTCTTCCTAGTCACCAGGGCCGGCTCCAGGGTTTTGGCCGCCTCAAGCAGCAAAAAAACAACAACAACAACAACAACAACAAAAAAATGCGATTGCAATCAGCTCTACTGCCGCCGCTTCAATCTTTGGTGGCAATTTGGCGGCTGGTCCTTCGCTCCAAGAGGGACCCGCCACCGAAGAGCTGATGATTACAGTCTACATGGATCAAGATAGCAGATAGCAAAGGGTCCTTTAATCCATCAGGCCAAGGAATTACAAGATCCAATAACAGAAATTTGAAACTAGACAAATTCAAACTGGAAATAAGCACCGGTGAGGGTAATTAACTACTGGAACAATTTACCTAGGGCTGTGGTGGATTTGCCCTCATTTGAGGTCTTTACATTAAAATTGGGTGTCTTTCTAGAAGATCTGTTCTAGCTCAACAAAATGTTATTGGGCAGGAATCACTGGGTGACTCTCTCTTTTTAGTGTAGACCAGGCCTAACTCTTCCCATGGAGAGTTTCATCCTGAGGGCTTTCAGCTATGCACATGACATTTGCCCCTGTTGCTGTAACAGTGTGAATCACCTTAGAACGCTGACCTGGACCCACCAGATCGCAGAGAGGAGTCATGACAAGCCTTCCTGGGCCTCATAGCAGAATGACATCTCCAGCTGGTGACAGCGGAGGCTTGGCTTCTCTACACAGTCTGAGGGAGAGGCCTTCCCTGGGTGACCCTTGGTAGAATGACACCAAGCTGACAAACCTGAGAGCAACCACAGACAGACACTGCTACCAGGAACTACATGCAAGAAAACCACTGCCTTGACATTTGTAACCTACATTTCCCGACCCACTGGCGTGCAGCTTCCTGTAGCTGTGTGTACACAAGAGATAGAGGAAATGCCTTTTTTATTTGTATTTCCTGCTCTAATTAACAGTCCCTTGTTTATGTGCAGCTGCAGTTAACCCCACCCCCAACCTCGCGGAGCCTGTCACTCAGAGGAGCTTGTTATGATCACAGCCACCTACGTGTGGAACAACATGGTCACCCAAAAAGTGCTTGTGCCTAGGAAGAACCTAATCAACGCCTGTCTCTAGTTTTCCCTCCCCACCCCAAGAGAGAGAGTTCCCTGAGAGAAAGTGGCATAGAGTTTATGGCCAGATCAGTCTGACCTTTGGTATATCACACGCCACCAACACCCCCTAGCCTCCGCACACTAAACCCCACCACTGAAATTAGACTGAAGTGCTACAGCACACAGGAGACTGGACTGTTATGTGCCCCAGGCAGAGAACAGAAGGGACTGAGGTCCACCAGTGCCCATGCACCCACAATGGAAGGGAAATGATGAAGTGAGATAGACCCAGATAATCCTGGTAAGTGAGCCACATGCTGCAGAGGAAGTGAACCCCCTCTCCCCAGGTCATTACCAATCTGACCTGGAAGGAAATTCCTTCCCAATCCCACATGTGGCAATCAGTGAGATCCTGAGCATGTGAGCAAGAACCAGCCAGCCAAGCGCCTGAGAGAGAATGCCCAGTGCCCCCTCAGAGCCTTGTCTCTCCCTGCCCCCTTTCCCATCACTGGCCATGGCAGCCCTGATGCTTCAGAGAACAGATATATTTTTAAAAGTCCCAAAATACACTAGGCAAATCCCTTCCTGACTCCTGGCAGTAGCCAGCTGAAGCCCTGAAGCATGAGCTTTGGGAACATAAGTGATAAATCAAAGTGAGCCCCAGGGCTTTTGAGCCCTGTCCCCTACCATCACAACGAAACCTGTTGTACAGTAGCACTCACAAATCTGTCCAGTGCTCTCTTAAAACTAATTAAGTGCTTTGCCCCACAACTCCGATTGGGAGTCTGCTCCAGAACCTCACCCCTCTGGTGGTTAGACACCACCTTCTAATTTCCGGTCTGAATTCATTCATGGCTATTTGAACTTGTGCCAACCATTGTCCTTTAGCTTAAATAGCTCTTCACCCTCCCTGGTATTTACTCCCTGATGTATTTATAGAGAGCAATCAGATCCCCTCTCAGCCTTCTGTTTGCTAGGCTAAACAAGCCAGGCTCGTCCAGTCTCCTGTCACACCACAGCCATGCAGCAGCTGCACAGAAATAATTTCATTCTATCCGTGCACTTAGAGCTAAGTTGGCATCTGAGCTTGAGTCAGCTCTGTGGGTACCCAGGCGGAGCCACCTCAGCACTGATCTGCCAGCAGCCAGCCTCCCCCGCAAAAGTACATCTTCCAGGAGACAGAACTTCCAGAAAGGAGAACAGATTCCCATGGGACACATGCTCCATAAAACTCCCACCACCTCAGCCAAACAGACGCTTCCTTTGGCTTATCTGATAGAGCTGCTACCTTCCAGCCCCGTTTGAACTTTGGTTGTGGTATCATCTATATGTACACAACGCCAGTCAGACCGGTAATTCCAAGAAGGGCTTCAATCCATTCCAGCCTCTGGCCTCCAAATAGCAAGAAACACTAGTTCACCCCCAAAGGAGATGAGGTGTCCCTTCCTGGTTTATGGCCTCAGTTCTTAACCTTTTCCATATTGTGATACCATGACACAAAAATGTTGGGACACCCCCACCCAGCTAGTCATGTAGAAAGCATGGGTGGACACAACTCTTTGAAATCTGTATGTGACCCCAGGTTAAGAACCTGTGACTTACCAGAAGGGGAGGATGTGACATCCAATTGCATATGGGAGGAGGGAATCAGAGAACCATAGGGCTAGAAGAGACGGTAAGGATCATCTAGTCTAACCCCCATCTGGTAATCTAGTAGCCCAGAATGAAGAGGATCCCCTTTCCACCGCATATTTAACCCAGCTCAGCTAGGGTATCAGACTGCTCAGAAGACACTTTTCCCCCTCCTCTGTGACCACATTCAGTACATCCCTGATGATCCATTCAGCACAGGAGGTGAGCTCCTCTGGGAGATGCTGCCCGATTAACCGTGTCTTGCTAAACAAGGAGGAGGTTAAAGAAGAGGGGAGAGCCTGGGAAGGCTCCACTGCTCTTTGTGGAAAAAAGGCCCTCATCATTATCTGGTGTGATTCAACCATCCCAGTGTCTGAAAGAAAAGTCAATAACACAATGCAAATCACTATGAATCACATGCGGGCCTTGCCCTCCACAGGGCTGGTTTGGAGCCGGGTATCACATTCTGAATGTCAGCTTGCTGCTCCTCTTACTGGTGCCACGTTACTCTGCTGTGCAAATGAAGGGCAGGAACTCTCCAAGCTCGCTCTGGGAAGGAGCAGCTTGGGGGCAGAACAGGTTAGCGAGGGAGTGGGGAGCAGGAGGTCAAAGTTGAGGTGCATCAACCAAGCTGCACAGCCAAGGCTCTGGTCTAACAGTAGAGTTTGCTGCAAGTCAGGACTGAGGTGCAGGGACAGAACTGAGAGGGGGACTGGACGGGACTAAGCAGGGTGCTGATGGTCAGCGTTGAGCGGCATCAGCTAACACGTGTGAGGTCCAAGCTTCTGGTCAAATATCATTCTGCTATTGCCCCTGGATATTGTGAACTCCATGAAGAAGAGTGTTTACGAGATTTGTAACACTAGTCTGTGTGGGCAGGCACTGGCCCACTGACCTCAGTGCTGTCCTCTAGAGTCCTGTCCCCCAGTATGTCAGTCTGGGGCCACTCCAAGTCATGGTGAGTTGTGTGGTTGTTTTAAACCAAAGACAAGCCTCCAAGACAAAAGTCAGTTTCCTCTGGGACAATCCAGATGCAAACCCAAATCTCCCCCTGAGGTGGGAGGGGTCAGCATTAATCCATCATCCCTTGTTGCTCCTTTTCCCTGCCATGAATGTCACCCACACAACAACGTGTGCCTGCAGTTCATGTCCCTGGTCCAGAATAAATTAACCATGTAGAGTTAATTCTTCCTCTCACCCCTAAATACAAGAATTCTGCTGCTCACTGAGCAAGGGACACACAAGGGAGAGAGAATCAACAGGACATTAGCTGGCCCTACGTTTGGGAGGTGGGGAAGGTGAGCTCCATATCTCTGTGCCTTATTTGTTATTAAATAGATTAGCCAAGATCTGCAGGAACATGTTGTGATGAACTGGGACTGTTCTTACTGTGGTCTGTGAATGCTGACAGGGGAGTGTGGCTAGGATAGTCTGCATTGGGGGATGGGAGACGGCCTGAAGGAGAATACCTGAGCGCGTAACATGAGAACCCAGGAAGGGGTGGGGGCCAGGTGACACCTTGGCCCGGGAAACTGAACAAAGGCTGTGGGAGGGGTTGCTGAAGGCAGAGGGTTGGAAGCGGGCTGGAGAGATGGCTGGGAGGCAGAGATGGCTCTGACCTCCCAAAGCGGGGGGCTGGGATGCCCTGGGACCCCAAGCTGGACCTAACTGAGGGGGGTCCTGTTGTCTGTGCCTGCAAGACCTGTCTTGGACTGTATTCCTGTCATCCAAATAAACCTTCTGCTTTACTGGCTGGCTGAGAGTCATGGTGAATCGCAGGAAGCCGGGGGTGCAGGGCCCTGAGTTCCCCAATACTCCGTGACAACTGGTGGCAGCGGCGGGATCTACTGCACCCCATGGACGGCGCTTCCTTCAGTAAGTGACTGGGGAGCAGTAAAACGAAGGGGGATTGACGGGGACCAGGCGTGCTGAAGAGTGAGAGAGAGATGGCTATTACCCCTGGGAGTGTGTGACCAGCGAGAGGGACTTTTGCGGTAACAGGGTACCCCGGGGGGATCACAGCGAGTGGTCCCAGGGGCGGAGGAGTCTGCAGCTCGACCCTGGCAGAGAGGTGGTGACCTCGAGAAGGGCTGGCACACTAGGGGTCTCCCTGGGAACTGTGGGGAGCTGTGAGCACACAGGCCGGTGAGTGGCCAGCAGGAAGATGTATGCCAAGCGGCTTAAGAGCGACCTGGTGGAGCTGTGCAAGCAGAGGGGGCTGCGCAGTGGGAGGCTCACCAAAGAACAGCTCATTGCCCAGCTGGAGGCGGAAGATCGCGCGAATGAACTGATCCCTGTGTCTCAGGGAAGCAGCCTGGCAAATGCAGCGCAGGCACCAGTGTCTGTCCCAGCTGGGAGTGGTCAGCCGGCTGCTGAGGGCTTCCCGAGACCCCTCCTTCCTATGCCTAGGGGAAGGGTGGGGAGGAGCCCAGCAAATACCGAGGGCGCCGTGACCCCCCCAGCCAGCAGGGGATCCTCCCGGCGAAGCTCGCCGGCCAGCAGAGGATCCTCCCGGCGACGTTCGGCATCCGTGGAGTGGAATTGGCTGGAATGGGAGAAAGAGCTAAAACTGAGAGAGCTGGAGGATTGTGAAAAACAGAGACAGCATGAACGGGAGGAGAATGAGAGACAGCGTCAGCATGAACTGGAACTGGCGAGACTGAAGGGCAGCGAACCCCCGGCTGCGGTGAGTGAGGGGGGACCCAGGACTGCACGGAGCTTTGATAAGTGCATCCTGGCCCCACGCAAGGAGTGGGAGGACATGGATGACTTCCTGGATGCCTTTGAGACAGCCTGCGAGCTGCACCGGGTTGATCCCGCGGACAGACTCCGGGTCCTTACCCCCTTACTGGACCCCAAAGCCGTGGCATTGTACCGCCAACTGGAAGAGGCAGAGAAAGGGGACTACGAACTATTCAAAAAGGCCCTGCTACGTGAGTTTGGGCTGACTCCTGAGATGTACCGGGAAAGGTTCCGGAGTCAGGATAAAACCCCTGAGATCTCATATCTGCAACTAGACGTTCGCATGGAAGGATACGCCAGCAAGTGGGCTGATGGGGCCCAGACGAAGGAGGACCTGGTCAAACTGCTGGTACTGGAGCAACTGTATGAGCGGTGCCCATCCGACCTGAGGCTGTGGTTGGTGGACAGAAAGCCAGAGAACCCACGACATGCAGGCCGGCTGGCCGATGAGTTTGTAAAGAGCCGGTCAGGAGATAACAGGGAGGAGTCCCAAAGGAACAGTCCCACCACAACGCAGAGAGAGAGAGTCACCATGGGACCTCCCCGTGGGAAAATACAGAAAAACCCCATCAAAGGGGAACATCCGGCGTCAGGACCATCCGACCCACTCAAGGGGACCCATGGGACATGGGCTGCTACCATTGTGGCCAGAAAGGCCACATACGGGCCCAGTGCCCCAGACTCAGGGACAGACTGAGCAGACCGAACCCACAGAGGGTTGACTGGGTAGAGACCCAGCCCGGCGAGAGGCAGCATTCCCAGGGAAGGGGGGCTGGCAGAGTACCACCTGCTAAGGAGGGAGGAGAGCTCCAGGCCAGCTCCTCTAGGGGGCTGGATGCTCCAGACTCAGGGTTTTTGGTTTATATGGTAGGCGCGGGGCTGTCCCTCCGGAGAGAGTACCTTGTTCCCCTGGAGGTGGATGGGAGGAAGGTCAATGGATACTGGGATATGGGCGCAGAGGTGACGCTGGCCCGGCCCGAGGTGGTGGCCCCAGATCAGGTGGTTCCCAACACCTACCTGACCCTGACGGGGGTGGGCGGGACACCAGTCAAAGTGCCCGTGGCAAGGGTACACCTGAAGTGGGGGGCCAAGGAGGGCCCCAAGGATGTGGGGGTACACCTGTATTTGCCCACTGAGGTATTGATGGGGGGGGGACCTGGAGAACTGGCCAAGCAACCCACAAAGGGCACTGGTGTGACCCGCAGTCAGAGCCGGCGAGGAGCACTGCNATGGTGAATCGCAGGAAGCCGGGGGTGCAGGGCCCTGAGTTCCCCAATACTCCGTGACACATGTCCAGCATCCCCACATCCAGCTCACTGCTCCACTTGTGTCCTTACACACATCCAAACTGTACACTCAATGGAACTAGGGAACTTCACACTCACCCAGCACTCAGGGCATGGTGCCAACTGGCGTTGAAACTCCTGCTGATCCTTTCCCAGCTTCACAGAGTCATTTCCACCTCTCTGGTCTGCACAGCTGGACAGGAAATATCATGAAAGCAGCATTTCTGGTGGTGTTCGGATCCTTCCGCTTGCAGACACTATCCAAAGCAGGTAGAGCAGAGCTGTGTGACAAAGGAAAAAAGGTTCACCTTCTGAACACCAGGAAGGATCCATTCCCAGTTCAGCTTGAGGCTAATGTCATCATCTCATTTCTAGAACGACTCCCCTCCTAAACTGTCATTTCTTCCATCAGCACTGAAATGCAGCCACTCCTGGTGTGGGACACAATAACAACACACAACAGTTGGAGGGCAGGAGTTGAAGAAGGCCATCTGGTACTGATTCACCAGTCCCTCGTTACTGATGGGTCTTTTGGGAAATTTAAAGCTAGATAACACTCAGCCCTGTTATGGGGATACAAGGGGAGAGCAGGGCATATGGGGTATTGTTCTTTACAAGGAGAGCTTGTGTTCAACCAAAAAATTATTTTATTCTAACTTCATATGCTCCTAGTATACCAGAGACTGCTGCTACCCTGCAGCTCTCTGTCCTGCTCAGCACTCAGAACCCTTTCAACTCTCTAGCCACCTCCCGCACCCATCAACTATTTCACACACCCATAGCCTCTCCCTCTTCCATCCCTGCCAGGAGCCAAGCACTGGGTGCTTTTGTTCCCGATACACAAGGATCTGGGAAGGTTAGAACAAACCATGGCACCAGACCACAGCCCTGTGCTCTCATCTGCGCCAGGCAGCAGATCTGTGTTTTATGCTGCACCTAGCAGAGGGAGTAGCATGCTGCTCCCAGAGGCATCATGCCTATCTGAGCCACGGGTACATCTACACTGCAAAAAAACCCACGACACCGAGTTTCAGGGTCTGTTTCCATGAGCCCCACGAGCCTGCTAGCGGACTCAGGCTCGTGGGGCTGTTCATTGCTGTGTAGACTTCCAGGCTCGGGCTGGAGCCCAGGCAGAGGGGAGAGGGTCTCAGAGCCCATCGATTTAGTCACTGCCTCTCAGGGAGGTGGATTACTTACACCAATGGGAGAACCCCATTGTTCTCTCTGTCTATTCTGTGGCACCACTGTAGCATTTCAAGTGCAAACAAGCCTTACAGTACCGATGCAGTAGCTGCACCCACACAGTCATTAAGCAGAGGTGGGTGAAAGCACGCTCTAGCTGGACAGTAAACACCTTCCTGAGGTTTCTTTATATGGCAAAACAGCTGCAGAAAGAGAGCTAATCTTCAGGCCGCCTTTGGAGCTCATGTGATTCTGAGTGAGCAGTTCTTATGGTCAGGAGATTCCCAGGTGTAAAGTGCAGGGGCCCTGGGCAAACTGGGGGAATGAAGTGTGTTTAAGCAGCTAGATTACAGTGAGATTCCAGGAGATTCATGAGAGAGAGAGGCCCCAGGCCGTTGCTTCTTGAGACAGGGCTAGGGTTGCCAGGCATCCAGTTTTTGACTGGAACACCCGGTCGAAAAGGGACCCTGGCAGCTCCAGTCAGCACCACTGACTGGGCCATTAAAAGTCTGGTCGGCAGCACAGTGGGGCTAAGGAAGGCTCCCTGACCCCGCGTGGCTCCCGGAAGTGACTGGCATGTCCCTGCGGCTCCTAGGCGCAGGGACAATCAGGGAAGCTCTGCGTGCTGCCCCTACCCCAAGCATTGGCTCCGCAGCTCCCATTGGCTGGGAACCGTGGCCAATGGGAGCTGCGGGGGTGGTGCTTGTGGGTGCAGGCAGCGCGCACCGCACAGACCCGCCTGGCTGCCCCTGTGCCTAGGAGCCAGACATGCCGGCTGCTTCTGGGAGCTGCGTGGAGTAGGGAGCCTCCCTTAGCCCCGCTGCACCGCGGACCCTGGGAGCCACCCGAGATAAGCGCCACTTGGCTGGAGCCCACATCCTGAACTCCTTCCCGCACCCTAACCTCCTGTCCCAGGTCAGAACCCCCTTCCTGGAGCCCACCTCCCTTCTAACCTCCCAATACCCTGCCCCATCCCCGAGTCTGCTCCCACACCCAAACTCCCTCTCAGAGCCCACACCCCCTCCTGTACCCCAACCCCAGCCCTGAGCCCCCTCGCACACCCAAACTCCCTCCCCGAGCCTGCACCTCCTCCCGCACTCCGAACCCCTTGGCTCCAGCCCCCTCCTGCACCCCAAACCCCTCATCCCCAGCCCCATCCCCGAGTCCGCACCCCCCCAGCCGGAACCCTCACCCTCTTCTGCACCCCAACCCCCTGCCCCAGCCCAGAGCCCCTCCCATACCTGAACCCCTCATTTCTGGCCCCACCCTGGAGCCTGCACCCCCAGCTGGAGCCCTCAGTCCCTGCTGCACCCCAACCCCCTGCCCCAGCTCAGTGAAAATGAGTAAGGGTGGGGGAGAGCGAGCGACAGAGGGAGGGGGGATGGAGTGAGTTGGGGGGAGCATTGGAGAAGGGGCGGGGCAGGAGCGTGACCCCAGGGAAGGGGCCAGGCAGGGCAAGGATGTTCAGTTTTGTGTAATTAGAAAGTTGGCAACCCTAGAGACAGGGCCGTCCTTACCCATACACAAAGTACGCAGCTGCGTAGGGCACCAGGAAATTTGAGGCACCAAATTTCCTGGTGCCCTACACAGCTACGTGCTGCTCCAGCCCCTGGTCCGCCTCTTCTCCATGGCTCCCGCCCCTGCTCTGCCCCAGCCCCGCCGCTTCCTGCCCTCACCCCACTCCTTCCCCGCCCCTGCTCCACCCAGGAGCGGTGTCAGGGTTTTTGGCGCCCTAGGCGGGGGTCCTTCCGCGCTCCCGGTCGTCGTCGTCAATTCTGCGGCGGGGGGGTCCTTCCGCACTCCCGGTCTTTGGGGCACTTTGGCGGCAGGTCCTGGAGCGAGTGAAGGACCCGCTGCAGAATTGCCGCTGAAGACCCGGAGCACGGAAGGACCGCCCCCGCCGCCGAATTGCCGCCGAGGGTGGCAAAATGCCACCCCCCAAATCCTGGTGCCCTAGGCGACTGCCTAGGTGACCTAAATGGAAGCACCGGCCCTGGCTCCACCCCAGTCCCGCTCCCACTCCTCTGAGGAGTGCAGCAGGGCTTGGCCTGCACTCACCAGTGGCAGGAAGTGCAGTAGCCCAGCCCCAGCTGCGCCGCTGGTCAGTGCTGGGGGGGGTTCCCCCCTGCTCCCCAAGCCAGCCCCCCCAGAGGCCTGCCCCCCCATGGGGGGGGCTGTGTAGGGCCCCAGAATAGCTAGGGATGGCCCTACCTAGAGAGGGCAGTGGTGGGTTAGGTAGGATATTTACGAGAGAGAGTGCCTCTGTGCAGATTGTGACCTTCTCTGCCTGAGGAAATCAAAACTTCTTTACGTTTTGTAATAAGCAAAATGAACTAAGAAAACACCTGAATCTGTATTGCTACTTTCTGTCCCAAACAGAAACTGACCATCTGCAAGGTCCCAAACTTTGCTACATCTTGGCAAAGGGGCAACAGTACAAAGGTTCCATTGCCTTTCATCAATGTCCTACCCAGCTGGCTCCATAGAAAACCATTGGTCACACTTTCAAGTGCCCAGCACTTGACTACTTTGGCGACTACCTCTTGTTCTGCAATCCACTGTAGCAGCTGTGATCAGTGGGGACATGGAGCCCAATAGATCCCGGGATTAAATGCTCTGAAGCTGGAGGCTGCATGTTCTAAGCGTCAGCAGTTCATCTCTGGAATTTCCTTCCCTTGCAAATCAAGCGGAGACTGAATCCTACCCCCTGATGGCAAATGCAACATGCATTTCTCTGTATCTTTCTTTTTGCCCAATACAAATGGCTGTAGCATGGCCAGCTGAGTCTTTTCGAGAGGCACAATATCTTCCTTCAGGAGCTTCCAACTACCCTTGAGAGGAGTGATTTGAACAGTTATAGGGGAGAGAAAGATGGAGTATGAGGACACATTTGGAAGATCCTGGAGAGGGAAGCCCTGGTGGGAAATTTTAAAAGGCTTGGATTTGAGAACCAGCATCTTGTTTTGCACCTGCAGTTTTGGAGATGCCTTTAGACATCTGCACACCTGATTGGAAGGTGCAGATTCTTAATGTCCACTTGGCAGAGTGCATCTGTATTTATTGGCAGATGCTAAATGGGAGGCTGAGTTGACCCATTTAAAACACAAAAAAGAGCCTCAAAGAGTTCATTTAGAACCAAATAAGAATTTGAAGTTTTCACTGCGTAGAAGTGAGAGATGGATATCATTTGTGAGTTTCTCTAGACCATTCACCACCCAGCCAATGCAGGATTGTTCCCTATGGTATATTCTCCTGGGCTTTGCCCAGTTTAATTTTAACTGATTCAAGTAATGGGGCTTCCAGCGCTTCCCTTAGGCCATCTCATGGCTAGAAAATGTTTCCTGATAGCAAACATAAGTGTATCCAAATCAAGCAGTTTTAGGCTGGTTTATCACTGAAGTATTTAGTATTTGAGTGAGAAACTGACCTAGTGCACACCAAAATAGCACAGAACACCTCTTACCCTGCTGTAACATCACATTGCTCAGTGGTGACTCACTTGCCTTTTGTAACCTTGTTAGCCGAGTTATTGTCCTCATCAGACACTATGCAAGCAAAAAGCCTCCCAAGCAAGGCCAGGTTTTGTAATGAGTGCATCACCAGCTTGACAGAGTTATTAGACCATGCAGGCAGGCATGAGTTAATGTGAGAAGTGGAGAGATTAACTGTTAATCAATCTTGGACTATTGGGAAAATTGCAGAAGGCCAGAAGAGTTCTAACATTGTGCCAATATTTAAAAGGGATAAGACAGGTAATTGTAGGCCTGTTAGCCTGACATCAGCCATGGGCAATAGCAGAAAAGCTAATAAAGAATTCACTTAATAAGGAATTAAGGATAGGTATATAATTAATGCCCAGTCAACATGGTTTTATGGAAAATAGGTCTTGTCTCCTATTTGATGAGGTTACAAATTTGGTTGATAAAGGTAGATGTTTGTAAGGTGTTTGGTCTTAGTACCATCCAACATTCTGATTAAAAAACTAGCACAATACAACATCAATAACACATATGTTAAATGGATTGAGAGCTAACTAACTGACAGATTGCAACAAGTAGTTGTCAGTGAGAGATGATTTTGTCCAATGATGGTGTTTCCAGTTGGGTTCTCCAGGGTCTGATGTTAGGCCCAGTGTTGTTCAACATTTTCACCAGTGATCTGGAAGTACATATAAAATCACGGCTAGTAAAATGTGCAAATGACACAACGATTAGCGGCGTGATAAATAATGATGAGGGCAGGGCAATCAGAGCAATCTGGATTGCTTGGGAACTTGGGCCCATTCAAACAAAATCTGTTTTCATACAGAGTTGTACATCTAGGAACAAGGAATGGGAGACTGTATCCTGGAAAGTAATGACTTTGAAAAGGATTTAGGGGTCACAGTGACAAGTAAATCAGCATGAGCTCCCAGGGTGATGCTGTGCAAAAAGGGCTAATGGATGTATAAACAGGGGCATTGGAGTAGGTGGGTGATTTTACCTGTGCATTAGTGAGACCAATACTGCATCCGATTCTGGAATCCACATTTTAAAAAGGATGTTGAAAAATTGGAGAAGGTGAAAAGAAATACAAAAATTATTTGAGGGCAAAACAGCCCTGTAGTGAGAGGCTTAAAGAGCACATTCTCTTTAGCTTATCCAAAAGAGGATTGAGAGGTAACTTGATTATGGTGTATAGGTACTTTGATAAGAAGAAAATAGCAGGTACTGAAGGCTCTTCAGTCTAGCAAAGAAAGGCGTAAAGAGACCCAATGGCTGGAAGTTAAAGCCAGACAAATTAAAATGAGAAATAAGGCTCAGATTTTTAACAGTGAGTGTGATGAACCATTGGAACGAACTACCAAGGGAAGTGGTGGATTGTCCATCTTCTGAGGTCTTCAAATCAAGCCTGGATGCCTTTCTGGAAGGTACTCTTTATACAGGGATAATTAGGTGAAATTTAAGGACAAATGGTCAGACTAGATGATCTAATGGTCCCTCCTAGCCCTACAAGTTTATGATTCTGGCCTTAGATTCTATTAATCATGTCAACACTTACCAGCGACTCCAGACTTGCTGTGGGAATTTCAAGCCAGTTTGGCACTGAGCAGGGTAACTAATATCCGCTCCCAGCTGTAATCACTCATTCCTTCACTGTTTTGGCTGCATGAGCTGCAGCATGGCTGTTGTTCTTTTGGGCAGTGTCACTGACACAACGAGGTCTCTAGACCTTGGGGGTAGTTTGCACTGCAAAGGCCAGCTGGGTGGCCCAGGTGGAGGGACTGCCAATAGACGGGAGACCATCCATCCTAAAAGCTCATTAGCTGGTTCTGGAGGATTGAGCTTTAGCGGCATAAACATCCAATTTGAAAGACCTGCTTTAATGAGAAGGTTCCAATGGGTAACTATCCTCACTGCTAAAATGTGTGCCTTTTTTCTCATTTGAATTTCTAATTTGTACTTGTCTGGCTTTAACTTCCAGCCATTGGTGGTTCATGTGCCTTTCTCCAAAGCCCAGCAGGGCTGACTCAGCTCTTCAGCCTTCTCAGATAGATATATTGAGTGCCAGGCAGTTTACTCTCTGTCTCTTTCAGGTGAGACCTTAAAAAGTGTAGATCTTATCTGATCTGCATGGATATGAATAATCCCATGGGGCTTTGCCTAAGGATGGGATTTTTGCCTTGGTGTCCTTGGCCCAAACATTGCTTGACCACATAGTGCTTTGTGTCATATTGTTTACAGCTTTCCATCCCAGAGATGGCTGCATTTCACATGGGGTTTATTTTTTTAAAGTATGTTGGGATTCTTCAGGATGGAAGATACTTATAGAAATGTCAAATCTTCTTCTCTTGGAGTGGACTAGCACAGAAATAATAAATCCTGGCTAAGTTTTGTTGCACAGGAAAATATAATAATAAAGGGGAGAAAAAACCCGCAACCAGCCCTGCAGTCAAACAGGAATCAAAATATGTTTACGAGAAAGGAAACCACCTGGTAGCTCAGCCTCAGATATTTCACCTGACCACAGCTGCATTTCATCTGCTTCTGAGAGGATTATTGGCTGTTCCTTAAGGAGCTGATTAAAAGACCTACCTAGGAACATTCTTTTGCTTTCAATAGACTACACAGGCAAAGACTGGAGCTGGATGTGAAAATTCCCTGATATGTGAGCAGCAGCACTGCAGCTCACCAACCTGTTTCTGGCTAAGTTTCTAGGACACAGGAGACTGGAACATGCTGGATTGGAATGGAGCTGCTGTGGGAGCCTAGCAGATATGCTGCAGATCTAGTGGAGCCTTCAAGGGGAATGTCCCTAAAGGTAAGGGAGTTATATGCATTCATGCTGCCTTGTTGGAATAAGGGTGATCACTGATCTGAAAAATGCTCTGATTCCTCCATCAGTTTACTTGGGTTAGGGACCGGTATCATGGGACACCTGTAGACAGTCTCTTAAACCATTTCAGGTTCCAGGTAACCAGAATGAAACCCTACCCAAAGCCTCCCATCTTCAAGCTAATCTGATGAGATAAGGAGTTCTCAGTCCAAGTGTGCATCGATATTTCCACCTTCTCCTCCTCCACCACGACATTGGTTCTATACATTGACGTAGAAGGAGGGAGAAAGGGCTTAGCTCCACAGCCATCCCAGACACTGGTGGGTCTATGAAGATGTCATTTGTTCTACCCTTCAGATAGTTTTGCTTTCCAGTAACCTTTTAAGGAAACAGATCGACACTCAGGTGATTGGTGGTTTAGATCAATACAGACCCCATCCACTCTTTTAAGAGGGACAGTGTTTCTCTATGAATTGTGCTGCCTCATCCAGCACTAACCCGGAGGCATCCTCCTTTTTAAAGGAACCTTTAATCTTGTTCCATTTGCCTGGCACAAACATGTCTCACCTTCCTCCCCTGCTCATGTCTCAGCTGGGTTTCTTTCCAGCTCCCTCCTCTCTGCACCGTGGTTGGAAAATAGCAGAGTAGACTGGGCTTGTTTTGCTGCTATCTGGCAAAATCTACTGAAATGGAAACAAAACCCCAACACTTTTTTTAATGAAATGATGCTTCTCTCCCCACCTCTGCCCCTCAGTTCTGCTTGAAAGCCAATGGGGAGAGCATCTTCCATCTAAGGATTTCAAAGCTTGGGTCATGACTTAGGAGCCCAAGTCCCACTGACTTTCAGGAGACTTATGCACCCATGTGCTGAAATCACTTTTGAAAATTAGATTTGAGCTCTTAAGTCACTAAGATGATTTTGGAAAGTTTACCCACAGTTCTGAGTGACAGAGACCCAGTCACTGAGCTTGGCAGGGCCACCCAAGGAATTTCTCCTTTAGATCATAAAAATAGACATAAGGAATTCCACATTTTGGTGTGTTCCAGTGTTTTGGGTTTTTTTCCCTGCTGTGTCATGCAGTACTGTGACTAATATTTTCTAGCTTGAAATTAGTTATTACCACGCTTCTGTCCCTCTGCTTTTATAAACTTGTCCTGATGATAGTGAACTGGTAAATTGAGTATTGTTTATTTCAGTTTAAACTCCAGTTCCCTTGGATCATCACATTTCCAGACAAATCTGGGATCTCAATGGCTTAGCAAAATCCTTCCAGGAGGAACCTGATCTGATTCTCCTACATGCTGCTCTATAACTTTCCAAAATCTGTATGATTTAAAAAAAACACAACCTCACTATTTGTATATGAATACACTGGACCTGGACTGACACATGGTTGCTTTTGCTGCTAGTACATCGGCTTAATTTGCAGCAAGGGAGATGTAGTTGATTTTTAACTGTTAGGGTAATTGACCACTAGAACAGGTTACCTAGGGTGGTTGTGGAATCCCCATCATTGGATCTTTTTGAGAACATGTTAGACAAACACCTGTCTAGGTTTACTTGGTCGTGCGTCAACATGGGGAATAGACTAGATCAGAGGCTCTCAACCTTTCCAGACTACTGTACCCCTTTCAGGAGTTTGATTTGTCTTACATACCCCCAAGTTTCACCTCACTTAAAAACGACTTGCTTACAAAATCAGACATAAAAATACAAAGGTGTCATAGCACGCTGTTACTGAAAAATTGCTGACTCTCTCATTTTTACCATATAATTATAAAATAAATCAATTGGAATATAAATATTGGACTTACATTTCAGTGTATAGTATATAGAGCAGTATAAATAAACCATTATCTGTATGAAATTTTAGTTTGTACTGACTTTGCTAGTGCTTTTTATGTAGCCTGTTGTAAAGCCAGGCAAATATCTAGATGAGTTGATGTACCCCCTGGAAGACCCCTGAGTGCCCCCAGGGGTACATGTACCCTTGGTTGAGAACCACTGGGATAGATGACTGCTTAAGGTCCCTTACAGCCCTTCATGTCTATGACTCTATGATTTCTGGGCATGCAAGTGTACCACTAGTTTTGGAGAATCTGATTCATGTCTTCTAATCCCCCCTCAGCTGATGCAGGATTATTACATAACACACATTTATTAATGCATTGTTTATGGCTTGCTTACACTCACTCAATGAGCCATGGAACTAGTAATGTTAACTATTTCATACATTCAATCTCTAAATGAATATCCTGGATCTTGAGGGTCACCACTGATCCATTGCTTTGTCCTGGATGGAACTCTATTACTTATAATAACACTAATACTCTCACAGCACCTTTCATTTAAGGATCTCAAACCCTAGAGGTTTCCTATGTATGTATGTATGTCTTATTATTATTATTATTATTATTATTATTTAATTGTAGAGCATCAACTTTGTAAATAGCAGGTATCTTTAAAACATGGTACCTGCCTCAAAGAGCTTACCATCCAAATAGAGGGCATACAAAGAACTTATGGGGGAGGGGATGCAGTGAGGAATGGAGTGAATGGTGAAACTCGGCACACACCTTCTGAGTTGTGTAATTTGTATAGGGATTTTACGCTTTGTGCCTATGTCTTTATCTAACCAGGAGACTTAATATTTCCCTGCGGATAGGGCTAGTGTCCACAGGCCTTTGGGAAGGAGTGCATTTAGAGGAGGGACTCAAGCAGTGGCAACAGAATCTAGAAAGCTATTTTCCCCTTTCTTTAGAGAAATCAGCTCGCCCCTTCAGTGGCTGGAGCTGATCCCAGGGAGAGAGGAAATAAAAGGATTCATGCTAACCAGGCTCTCATCACAACCATTCTGCTGCCCTACAATGCCATAAAGAGGAGGGGCTGAGATCCACCACGGTGTTTCTGAAACCCTTTTAAATGGGAAGAAGATGTGGAAGGGATGGTCACAGGTTCTGGGGATTATAGAGGTTTAGCACCCCAAATTCAAGACATCCCAGTTTCTTACAAATGAGGACAAACTTTTCATTGCACAGCAAGGTCAGTTTAGTAATTTCACTGCTTGGCTTTCCTGGAGAGGTCCCTGTCTCTGCAGGGCTTACTTTTCCTGAGGAACTCTAGAGGTCCCTCACAGAATGTGTCAGTGGCACCTGAAATCAGCCACTCAGTACCTGCTGCTCCACGGCAGTGTGATGGGGGCAATATGTGATACACACCAAACTATAAGAAAGGTCCAGGGGGAGCTGCTCCATCTATTGGAATAAGGCCCCTCTAAAGCATTTGTCAGTCCTGTGGCTGAGGAGAAGATAATGGAGACTAATAAAGATAAATGGGAATGGAGCAGAAACCATGGCAAGTGGGGAAACATGGCAGGGAGGCGACTAATGTACAGAGAAAAACTTTACAAATATGCAGGGCCAGATCCCCAGTTGCTATACACATAGGCAGTTCCATTGATTTCGGGGGAGCGATGCTGATCTATGCTAGGTCAGGATCTGGCCCAATGGCCATTCCAGTCGTTGTCTCCAACCGGCAAAAGCAAATTTTTTTGGAGGAGGAGAATTGAAGAGGTTGGAGAATTGTCCCCCTTGTTGGTCCCAGAGATCCCAGATTTTAGTTCAGTGCTTCACAAGCTCATTCCTGCCCGGATTTCATATACCTCAGAAGATGGTGAATTCAATTCCTGCCTTGCCCACAGATTCTCTATGTCCCTTTGGATGAATTTCCTAATCTCTGTGAGCCTCAGCTCCTTGTCTGTACTAATGCTTTGCCTCCTCCTTTGTTCCCCTGGCCTATATAGATTGTAAACTCTTTGGAGCAGGGATTTTGACTATGTGTTTGTACAGTACCTAGCACAGTGGGGGCCTGATCTTAGCTGGGTATTGCTGTGATACAGATAATAAATAATAGTACCCAGCAGCTCAAGGACTAGGAAAAATGGCATTCTTCCAGCTAGTCCACCTGCCCCCATATGTGCTTTGTTTTTAACCATCTCACACTTTGAGATCACTCCGACGTGCACAACAAGAAACCACCCTCCCACTCCTGGGTGATTCACAATGCAGATTCCCTCAAGAAACTGTGAGATCAACTCTCTAAGCGTGATAACAATCGCTCCTCACAGAAGGTGAGACGCATCACAAACGGCTTTTCTGCAGCCCGCGACAACTTTATGGGCATCCCCAAATGAAAATCAGCTGCTGAGATCAAAGAGCAGAGCTGCCATGTTGCAGCCAGAGGTTTGAGGAGATTTGCATAGCGCAGGCGGGGGAGAGACTCCTGCTAGGTTTTGGATTTTCTTTCTTCTGCGTTGCAGGCGGGATCCCTCTGAATCTGCCCACTTTCCCTGCATCCCCAGCCTCACCATGTTCCTCACCTTCCTTTAGTCCTGCTGGCTGTGTGGAAGTGCTGGCCACCTCTGAACCACTGGGCCCCCTCCTCTGGCCCAGTCGAGCTGTCAGCACTCCCCACTGTGCCTGGCATCGGTGGCCAAGGGAGCAGTTCTGTGTTAAATAGAGCACAGAACAGCCTGAGCAAGTGGGAGAGCCCAGGAGAGCAAAGGAAACTGGCAAAGGGGCAGAGGTGGGATGCTTTTAGTGCAAGCGGGGGTCTCCTCAGCTCAGCAGTGAGGACACTGGTGCTTTGGCTTCACCCCAGGCAGAGGGCCAGCGCCGCAGAGGGCATGTCTGCATTGCAACCAGAGGGGTGACTGTTGCAGGTGCAGATGTATCCCAGCCAGCTTCGATCTCGCCGGCACAAATACCAACAGCAAGGAAACTGTGGCGGCACGGGCTGTCCAAACCCACCTAGGAGTACTTGAGCAGCGAGCCCAGGCTACCTTGGCTTTACTGCTATTGTTATTGGAGCTAGCCAGCTGCCTTGCGTATGTCTGCATGTGGGGCAGTCACACCTTTCCAGTGCAGACAGACTCTTCAGCTCTGTAGAGCTTTCCTTTAGTGGATTTCTGTGACCGTAATCTTAGGTGCTATTTGTAACACTATTAGGTGAATACATTTTCACAGTTGTATGATATTTTACCTTGATGATGTTCTAGTAAAGGTTGAAAAAATATGGAAATACTGAAATATAGGCTATGCTTTGTTCACTGCTGAAATGCAGCCACTTCTGGGGTGCAGGGATCGGCTGTATAACAGCTCACACCAACACGATGTAACCGGGCAAAAGAGGTTGAAAGTATGGATGAATTCCATGGGCCTGATTCTCTGCTCTATCCAAGCTGTGTTCAGTGTGGGATCAGAGGCTGGAGGGGCAACAGTAGATTTAAGTCACCTTTGCAGATCTAAGGCCTAATTAGGGACTAGCAGTGCCTCCAACTCTTGTAGTTGTTCTTCGCCAAAATCATGTCACTTACAAGAGTGGTCAGACCGGAAGCTCTGGCCCACTACCAAATGTGAACCCTCTGATTGGCTGCCTGTCCCTCTTGCTCACCTCCTGGGGCAGAATAACCAATCAGAGCTGCTGCAGGCAGAGCACTCTCTTCTCTTTTGACCTCTTGGAGTTGGCAATACTGGACTCTTCCACCAGTCCCCTGTGAAAGTTGGAGCAGCCTGACAACTAGTCTCACACATACCCAGCTGCTCACAGCCCAAGTTGCTGCTCCAGCACCTGGGAGTAGCCAGAGCATAGATATGTCCTAGCTGTGTGCCCTTTCCACTGTGACTGCCCACACCCCTCATGCCCAGGCCTGTGCGGGGGGTAGCGTGGCTCTCGGCCACCCCCAGATTCTCCTTACACTGCAATCTCCAGGTGGCTCCATACGTCCCTCTGGAACGACAAGGGAGAGTTTAGGTGAGTGGCCCCTGACATCCTCTCTCACTGCCACCCTCTCTCTAGCCTTCTCCCAGCACAGTGTTATAGGTACGGGCAGAGCTGGGAGCCTTACTTCCCATTAGAAGACCTGTTTGGGGTTGCTTATATCTTTGCTAAACTGTAACCATTTGGGCTAAAACGTCCCATGCAGAATGTCTACCTCAGGTTAAAATGGCTAAAATGGTTCAGCCATTTCTGAGACGGAGATTAAGGAAAAATACATTGGTTTGCCCACAGGAAAAAAAAAATTCTTACAATTGTTTCATGGAGAAGCTCCTGGGCCTCCATAGTTTGAGTTGAGACCTGAAATTTGGGAGGGGGGCCACCTGAGCATCAGCGAGGTGCCTTTTGCTTTTCCATTGAAAATTCACCCAAGTTTGGACAAGTTTGTCAGCCTCTGCAAAATGTCAGCGATCGTACACCCAGCGGAGGCAGGCTAGGTTTGGCAGAGGACATCTCTGAAGGTTTCATCTGCACTGTGCGTGCTCCAGCCCCTCATGGCTCTTGTGTGTGACTGGACTGTGCCATTCCCCATAGAGCAGCCAAACACGCTCCAGCCCAGGGCTGAGTAGGATTTTCTCTGCAATTGCTGCTGTGAGCAGCTGTGGTGCTGGGCACCAGAACTGAGAGCAGGGAGACTTTTTCCTGGGTGCAGTGCTCCCCCTCCTGGTACCCAAGCAGCGAGGATGAGGGTGCAGCCTGACTTTGAATGAACTGGTGAGGGTTGCTGGAGCTGGTGGGAGGGACTGGGAGTGCAGAGGAGGGTTGGATAGGAAAGGAACAGAGGGGGAGGGAGATAGGAGCCACAGATAGGAACAGAAGGGGGCAGGAGTTGGGGTGTTTATGGGAGGTGGGCAGGAGCAGAGTGGGAGGAGGCAGGAGAAAAGGGGTTGGATAAGAGCAGAGGGGTCTAGGTACAGAGGGATCTATAGCCACCAGCACAGAGTCCCCTCCAGAACCTGGAATTGAACACAGGAATTCAGAGTTTTTGTCATCAGCAAATAGCTGTGAAGCTCACAGGCAAAGAGTGTGTTCCAACCCCCTCTAGTGCCTGATCTGCATACTGAGCTTTCTACTTCTACTGGTTACTCTGCTAGCTCACGTGGCAGAGATCTATGTTGTTGGTCTGAACACCGCTGATGATTCCGTATGGTTCCATGTAATATCACATAGGGGTGTGTGTGTGTGTGTGTGTGTGTGTGTGAGAGAGAGCAATTAGGAAATTACATTAAAAAAATCTATGTGAAAAGAACATTAAGGTTGCAAAGCCCAAGCACTTGAAAGTTAGGAAATGCCAGAATTCGGTTTGCACGTGAAACCTTAATTGAGCCCTCTTGTGCATATGCATTATCATTGAGTCTTTAATGGCATGATCACATACCACTTTTTCCACAGGACCCCTGCCTCAGTCAGCAATTGGGCACTTATTTGTTTATTCCTTTTTATTGTCCTAACTCAGTCTGTGGCTCTGGGCCTTATTTACTGCAAACCATCCACACGCTGCCCTGAATAGAGAATTATTAATTGTATCCTGGGGTGTTTCTGCTGCGCTCTCACCATGGTATCTGAGGGCTTCTGAAATATTAATGTATTTATGTCTACAATGCCCCTGTCAGGTGAGTGGTGGTATTATCTCCACTTTACACATGGGGAACTGAGACACAGAGAGAAATTAGATTTGAGCTCCTAAGTCACTAAGATGATTTTGGAAATTTTACCCACAGTTCTGAGTGACAGAGACCCAGTCACTGAACTTGGCAGGGCCACCCAAGGAATTTCTCCTTTAGATCATAAAAATAGACATAAGGAATTCCACATTTTGGTGTGTTCCAGTGTTTTGGGCTTTTTTTCCCTGCTGTGTCATGCAGTATTGTGACTAACATTTTCTAGCTTGAAATTAGTTATTACCACGCTTCTGTCAAAAGTGGCCACTAATTTTGAATGCCCAACTTGAGACACCCAGGGCTTGATTTTTTCAGTGTACTTAGCATTTGTGTAGCACTTTACAAAGTGCAGCTCCACAGTTGCAGTTGTGACTCACAATTTGTGAGCACTCAGCGCGTCAGCAAATCTGGCTCCAGGTCTTTCACATCAGGCATCCACACAATGAGGAGCACACAACTAGTGGCCCCCTGTGAAAAGTCTGGGTTAAGTGACTTGCCTGGCATCACACAGGGACTCTGGGGCAGAGGTTTCATGAGAGCATCCTTTCTCTTCCTGTAATCCTATGCTTCATGACACACCTTCCAACTTCTGCAACAAATGAGGTAGGGCTTCTGCAGACAACAGCCTCTTTCGTTACACAACTTTGACTCGTTCCCTGAGCACCATCTGTGCTGTGCACTGAGTGAGGCAGCAGTCCCGTGGAAAAAACAGTACGTATATGCTCATGTAATTAAAGACTTTACCATCATGCACAAAGTGGCCAAATTAAGATTGCCCAGGCAACCCAAATTCTGGCACTTCCTAACTTTGGAATGCTTGACTTTGCAGCCTCACTGTTCTTTCAATGTAGCTTTTTGGATATAATTATTTATACAGTGGCTGTGCCTGTCTTTGCATAGCGGGACCATAAGCATAGACTAGACTGTGCTAGAACAAAAAGACAGTCCTTATCCTAAAAGGTCATCTCTACCTTCTTCAGCTATGTGTCACATGACAACACCCTTGATTGTTTTCAACCTGGCTTTTCCTCTGGCCATAGAACAAACGCTGCTCTCTTCCGCATTGTTAGGAACTCTATCATTCTCCATGACCACGTTGTGTCCCTCAGTGCTGTGCAATCACCCTCCTGTGTCCATAGCTGTGTTGGCATTTCTGGTCCTCTCCTGTCAGGACTCTGCTCCTACTTGCCAAACCAGTGGTGACAGTTATATAAGAAACATAAGAACATCCATATTGGGTCAGACAATGGTCCATCTAGCCCAGTATCCTGTCTTCCGACAGTGGCCAATGCCAGGTGCTTCAGAGGGAATGAACAGAACAGGTAATATCGAGTGATCCATCCCCATTGCCCATTCCCCAGCTTCTGGCAAATAGAAGCTAGGAATACTCTGAGCATGGGGTTGCATTCCTGACCCATCTTGGCTAATAGCCATTGAGGGACTTATCCTCTATCTCTCATTCTTTTTTGAACCCAGTTATAGTTTTGGCCTTCACAACATCCCTGGCAACAAGTTCCACAGGTTGACTGGGCATTATGTGAATAAGTATTTCCTTATGTTTGTTTTAAATGTGCTGCCTATTAATTTCATTGGGAGACCCCTGGTTCTTGTGTTAGGAGAAGGAGTAAATAACTCTTCCTTATTCACTTTCTCTACACCATTTATGATTTTATAAATCTCTATTATATCCCCCATAGTCCCAGTCTTTTTAATCTCTCCTCATATAAAACTGATCCATACTCTTAATCATTTTTGTTGCCCTTCTCTGTACCTTTTCCAATTTTAATATATTTTTTTTGAGATGGGATGACCGTAACTGCATGCAGTATTCAAGGTGTGGATGTACCATGGATTTATACAGAGGCAATATGATATTTATTGTCTTATTATCTATCCCTTTCTCAATGATTCCCAACATTCTGTTCGCTTTTTTAACGGCCGCATCCCACTGAATAGATGTTTTCAGAGAACCATCCACAATGACTCCAAGATCTTTCTTGAGTGGTAACAGCTAACTTAGACCCCATCATTTTATATGTATAGTTGGGGTTGTTTTCCAATGTGCATTACTTTGCATTTATCAACATTGAATTTCATCTGTCATTTAGTTGCCTAGTCACCCAGTTTTGAGAGATCCCCCTGTAATTCTTATTCAGTCCAAAGCTGACTGAACTATCCTGAGTAATTATGTATCATTGGCAAATTTTGCCACCTCACTGTTTACTCTTTTTCAGATCATTTATAGGGTTACCATATCTATTAAATAAAAAAAGAGGACCCTCCATGGGCCCTGGCCCCGCCCATTTCCCCAGCCCCGCCCCAACTCTGCCCCTTCCCCGCCCTAACTCCGCCCCCTCCTCCCTCCCACTCCCAGCCATGCGGAAAGGGCTGCCCCAGGCTACCGGCTTCACGGTTTGCCGGGCAGCCCCCAGACCCTGCGTCCCCGGTTGACGCTTCCCCAGCACAGCTGGAGCCTGGGAGGGGAAGCGCCCAGCCGGGGGCGCAGGGTCTGGAGGCTGCCCGGCAATCCATGAAGACGGTAGCCTGGGGCAGCCCTTTCCGCATGGCTGGGAGTGGGAGGGAGCGGAGTT